>NW_027142327.1:0-75000 GCF_036365525.1 Heterodontus francisci
TTGACCTTCCGACAGTGCGGCACTCCCTCAGTACTGACCCTCCGACATAGCGGCGCTTGCTCGGTTTCTGTCAGGAGGAGTGTCAGTCCTGGATTATGGTGCTCTGGTGTTTGTTTGGGGATCGAAGCCCTGACCTCCTAAAAGAGCTGAGTGAGAGGGGGCGCTGCTTCTGACCAAGTCACAGTTCACATGATATTATCTATAATGGATGATAAAGTCCTGTTGTTTTTTCTCTGCTCTTCCCCATACAGCAACCATTAGTGCAGGTAGCATCTTGGTGTGTCGGCGAGTATGGAGATCTGCTCATTTCAGGACAGTGCGAGGAAGAGGAACCCATCCAGGCAAGTACAGCACCTGGGGTAGGGGGGCTTCCTGCCTCTCACCGTTAGTCATAACTCACAGCAAGTCCTGTTCCTCTATCACCAGGGACAGGCACCAACATGTTTCACCGCTGACATTTGACAAAATTATCGGCTCAGCCTTGGACATGGGGCCATTAATCTGTATTTACCTTAAGTAGCCATGTCCTGCTACTTAATCACAGAATCATAGAATTGTTCCATTGCAGAAGGAGGCCATTCGGCCCATCGTGTCCGTGCCAGCTCTCTGAAAGAGCAATTCCCTCAGTTCCATTCCCCCGCCTTCTCCCCGTAACCCTGCACATTCTTCCTTTTCAGCTAACTGTCTAGTTCCCTTGTGAATGCTTCAGTTGAACCTGCCTCCACCACATTCTCAGGCAGCGCATTCCAGACCTTAACCACTCGTTATGAAAAAGTTTATCCTCATGTCACTTTTGCTTCTCTTACCAAATACTTTAAATCTGTGCCCTCTTGTTCTCAATCCCTTTACGAGTGGGAACAGTTTCTCTCTATCTACTCTGTCCAGACCCCTCATGATTTTGAATACCTCTATCAAATCACCTCTCAGTTTTCTCTTCTCCAAGGAAAACAGTCCTAACTTCTCCAATCTATCTTCATAACTGAAATTCCTCATCCCTGGAACCATTCTCCTGAATCTTTTCTGTAATCTCTCCTGTGACCTCACGTCTTTCCTCAAGTGCGGTGCCCGGAATTGGACACTGAGGCTGAACTAGTGTCTTATACAAGTTCAACATAACTTCCTTGCTCTTGTACTCTGTGCCCCTATTAATAAAGTTCAGGATACTGTATACTTTATTAACTGCACTCTCAACCTGTCCTGCCACCTTCAATGACTTATGCACATATACACCCAGGTCCCTCTGCTCCTGTACCCCCGTTAGAATTGTACCCATTATTCTATATTGTCACTCTATGTTCTTCCTACCAAAATGAATCACTTCACATTTCTCTGCATTGAACTTCATCTGCCACCTGCCCATTCCACCAACTTGTCTGTCCTTTTGAAGTTCTACACTATCCTCCTCACAGTTCACAATGCTTCCAAGTTTCATATCACCTGCAAACTTTGAAATTGTGCCCTGTACATCAGGTCTAAGTTGTTAATATATATCATAAAAGCAAGGGTCCCAACACTGATCCCTGGGGAACTCCACTACAAACCTTCCTCCAGCCCAAAAAGCACTACTTTGTTTCCTGTCACTCAGCCAATTCTGTATCCATATTACGACCATCCCTTTTATTCCATGAAGTCTAAGTTTACTCACAAGTCTGTTGTGTGACAGTGTATCAAACGCCTTTTGAAAGTCAATGTACACCACATCAACAGCATTGCCCTCATCAACCCTCTCGGTTACCTCCTCAAAAAACTCCAACAAGTTAGTTAAACATGAATTTCTCTTAAGAAATCCATGCTGGCTTTCTTTAATTGACTCACATTTGTCCATGTGACTATTGATGTCGGCCCTAATTATTTTTTCTGTTAGTTTTCCCACCACTGAAGTTAAACTGACTTGCCTGTAGTTGTTGGGCTTATCTTTACACCCGTCTTTGAACAAGGGTGTAACATTTGCAATCCTCCATTCCTCTGGCACCACCCCCGAGTCTTAAGGAATATTGAAAAATTGTGACCAGTGCCTCTGTGATTTCCACCCTCTCTTCCCTCAGTATCTTTGGATGCATCTCATCTGGTCCTGGTGCTTTAACCACTTTCAGCACAGACAGACTATCTAATACTTCTTTATCAATTTTAAACCCCTCTAGTGTCTGACTTACCTCCTCTTTCAACGTTGCCTGGGTTGCATCTTCTTCCTTGGTAAAGACAGATGCAAAGTCTTCATTTAATACCTCAGCTATTCGCCCTGCCTCCATGTGTAAATCCCCTTTCTGGTCCCTAATCAGCCCCACTCCTCCTTTTACTATTTATATGTCTATAGAAAACTTTGGGATTTCCTTTTATGCTAGCTGCCAGTCTCTTCTCATGCTCTCTCCTTGCTTCTCTTATTTGCTTTTTCACTTCCCCTCTGGACCTTCTATATTCAGCCTGGTTCTCAATAGTATTTTCTACCTGTCATCTGTCATAAGCACACTTTTTCTTCTTTATCTTACTCTCTACCTCTTTTGTCATCCAGGGAGCTCTGGATTTGTTGGCTCCACTTTTCCCCTTCGAGGGGACATACCTTGACTGTGCCCGAACTATCTCTTCTTTGAAGGTAGCCCATTGTTCAGCTACGGGTTTTCCTGCCAGCTTTTGACTCCAATGTTTTCGTCCCAGTTCCATTCTTACCCTATTGAAGTTGGCTTATCCCCAGTTAATTATTCTTACTCTGGATTGCTCTTTGTCCTTTCCCATAGTCAGCCTAAACATTATGATAGAATGATCACTGTCCCCGAAATGCTTTCCTACTGATAGTTGATCCACTTGGTCCACCTCATTCCCAAGAACAAAATCTAACAGTGACTCCTTTCTCATTGGACTAGAAACCAACTGCTGTACAAAATTTTCCTGAACACACACTAGGAACTCTTGCCCCTCACTGCCCTACTATCCCAGTCTGGATAATTAAATTCCCCATTATAACAACCCTGTAATTTTTGAAATTGTCCGTAATATCCTTGCAAATTTGTTCTTCCACGTCCTTCCCACTAGCTGGTGGGAGACAACACCGAGCAATGTTGCTTAGATCTAACCAAATTGATACTGTCCTTGACCCCGCTACAACCCTCCCTATCTCAGTAACCTCCTCCAGTCCCTACAACCCTCCCTATCACTGAAACATCCTCCAGCCACTACAACCCTCCCTATCTCTGAAACCTCCTCCAGTCCCTACAACCCTCCCTATCACTGAAACATCCTCCAGCCACTACAACCCTCCCTATCTCTGAAACCTCCTCCAGTCCCTACAACCCTCCCTATCTCTGAAACATCCTCCAGCCCCTACAACCCTCCCTATCTCTGTAACCTCCTCCAGTCCCTACAACCCTCCCTATCTCTGAAACATCCTCCAGCCCCTGCAACCCTCCCTATCTCTGAAACATCCTCCAGCCACTACAACCCTCCCTATCTCTGCAACCTCCTCCAGCCCCTACAACCCTCCCTATCTCTGTAACCTCCTCTAGCCACTACAACCCTCCCTATCTCTGAAACATCCTCCAGCCACTACAACCCTCCCTATCTCTGTAACCTCCTCCAGCCACTACAACCCTCCCTATCTCTGTAACCTCCTCCAGCCACTACAGCCCTCCCTATCACTGAAACATCCTCCAGCCACTACACCCCTCCCTATCTCTGTAACCTCCTCCAGCCCCTACAACCCTCCCTATCTCTGTAACCTCCTCCAGCCACTACAGCCCTCCCTATCACTGAAACATCCTCCAGCCACTACAACCCTCCCTGTCACTGAAACATCCTCCAGCCACTACAACCCTCCCTATCTCTGTAACCTCCTCCAGCCACTACAACCCTCCCTATCTCTGAAACATCCTCCAGTCCCTACAACCCTCCCTATCACTGAAACATCCTCCAGCCACTACAACCCTCCCTATCTCTGAAACCTCCTCCAGCCCCTACAACCCTCCCTATCTCTGTAACCTCCTCCAGCCACTACAACCCTCCCTATCACTGAAACATCCTCCAGCCACTACAACCCTCCCTATCTCTGAAACCTCCTCCAGCCCCTACAACCCTCCCTATCTCTGTAACCTCCTCCAGCCACTACAGCCCTCCCTATCACTGAAACATCCTCCAGCCACTACACCCCTCCCTATCTCTGTAACCTCCTCCAGCCCCTACAACCCTCCCTATCTCTGTAAACTCCTCCAGCCACTACAGCCCTCCCTATCACTGAAACATCCTCCAGCCACTACAACCCTCCCTATCACTGAAACATCCTCCAGCCACTACAACCCTCCCTATCTCTGTAACCTCCTCCAGCCACTACAACCCTCCCTATCTCTGAAACATCCTCCAGTCCCTACAACCCTCCCTATCTCTGTAACCTCCTCCAGCCACTACAACCCTCCCTATCTCTGTAACCTCCTCCAGCCACTACAGCCCTCCCTATCACTGAAACATCCTCCAGCCACTACACCCCTCCCTATCTCTGTAACCTCCTCCAGCCCCTACAACCCTCCCTATCTCTGTAACCTCCTCCAGCCACTACAGCCCTCCCTATCACTGAAACATCCTCCAGCCACTACAACCCTCCCTATCACTGAAACATCCTCCAGCCACTACAACCCTCCCTATCTCTGTAACCTCCTCCAGCCACTACAACCCTCCCTATCTCTGAAACATCCTCCAGTCCCTACAACCCTCCCTATCTCTGTAACCTCCTCCAGCCACTACAACCCTCCCTATCACTGAAACATCCTCCAGCCACTACAACCCTCCCTATCTCTGAAACCTCCTCCAGCCCCTACAACCCTCCCTATCTCTGTAACCTCCTCCAGCCACTACAGCCCTCCCTATCACTGAAACATCCTCCAGCCACTACACCCCTCCCTATCTCTGTAACCTCCTCCAGCCCCTACAACCCTCCCTATCTCTGTAACCTCCTCCAGCCACTACAGCCCTCCCTATCACTGAAACATCCTCCAGCCACTACAACCCTCCCTATCACTGAAACATCCTCCAGCCACTACAACCCTCCCTATCTCTGTAATCTCCTCCAGCCACTACAACCCTCCCTATCTCTGAAACATCCTCCAGTCCCTACAACCCTCCCTATCTCTGTAACCTCCTCCAGCCACTACAACCCTCCCTATCACTGAAACATCCTCCAGCCACTACAACCCTCCCTATCTCTGAAACCTCCTCGAGCCCCTACAACCCTCCCTATCTCTGAAACCTCCTCCAGCCACTACAACCCTCCCTATCTCTGTAACCTCCTCCAGCCCCTACAACCCTCCCTATCTCTGTAACCTCCTCCAGCCCCGACAACCCTCCCTATCTCTGTAACCTCCTCCAGCCCCGACAACCCTCCCTATCTCTGAAACCTCCTCCAGCCACTACAACCCTCCCTATCTCTGTAACCTCCTCCAGCCCCGAAAACCCTCCCTATCTCTGTAACCTCCTCCAGCCCCTACAACCCTCCCTATCTCTGTAACCTCCTCCAGCCACTACAACCCTCCCTATCTCTGTAACCTCCTCCAGCCACTACAACCCTCCCTATCTCTGTAACCTCCTCCAGCCACTACAACCCTCCCTATCTCTGTAACATCCTCCAGCCCCTACAACCCTCCCTATCTCTGTAACCTCCTCCAGCCCCTACAACCCTCCCTATCTCTGTAACCTCCTCCAGCCCCTACAACCCTCCCTATCTCTGTAACCGCCTCCAGCCACTAGAACCCTCCCTATCTCTGTAACCTCCTCCAGCCACTACAACCCTCCCTATCTCTGTAACCTCCTCCAGCCCCGACAACCCTCCCTATCTCTGTAACCTCCTCCAGCCACTACAACCCTCCCTATCTCTGAAACATCCTCCAGCCACTACAACCCTCCCGATCTCTGTAACCTCCTCCAGCCCCGACAACCCTCCCTATCTCTGAAACATCCTCCAGCCACTACAACCCTCCCTATCTCTGAAACATCCTCCAGCCACTACAACCCTCCCTATCTCTGTAACCTCCTCCAGCCCCTACAACCCTCCCTATCTCTGTAACCTCCTCCAGCCCCTACAACCCTCCCTATCTCTGTAACCTCCTCCAGCCACTTCAACCCTCCCTATCTCTGTAACCTCCTCCAGCCCCGACAACCCTCCCTATCTCTGAAACCTCCTCCAGCCACTACAACCCTCCCTATCTCTGAAAACTCCTCAAGCCCCTCCGACCCTCCCTATCTCTGTAACCTCCTCCAGCCACTACAACCCTCCCTATCACTGAAACATCCTCCAGCCACTACAACCCTCCCTATCACTGAAACATCCTCCAGCCACGACAACCCTCCCTATCACTGAAACATCCTCCAGCCACTACAACCCTCCCTATCTCTGAAACCTCCTCCAGCCCCTACAACCCTCCCTATCTCTGAAACCTCCTCCAGCTCCTACAACCCTCCCTATCTCTCTAACCTCCTCCAGCCCCTACAACCCTACCTATCTCTGTAACCTCCTCCAGCCACTACAACCCTCCCTATCTCTGAAACCTCCTCCAGTCCCTACAACCCTCCCTATCTCTGAAACATCCTCCAGCCCCTACAACCCTCCCTATCTCTGTAACCTCCTCCAGTCCCTACAACCCTCCCTATCTCTGAAACATCCTCCAGCCCCTGCAACCCTCCCTATCTCTGAAACATCCTCCAGCCACTACAACCCTCCCTATCTCTGCAACCTCCTCCAGCCCCTACAACCCTCCCTATCTCTGTAACCTCCTCTAGCCACTACAACCCTCCCTATCTCTGAAACATCCTCCAGCCACTACAACCCTCCCTATCTCTGTAACCTCCTCCAGCCACTACAACCCTCCCTATCTCTGTAACCTCCTCCAGCCACTACAGCCCTCCCTATCACTGAAACATCCTCCAGCCACTACACCCCTCCCTATCTCTGTAACCTCCTCCAGCCCCTACAACCCTCCCTATCTCTGTAACCTCCTCCAGCCACTACAGCCCTCCCTATCACTGAAACATCCTCCAGCCACTACAACCCTCCCTGTCACTGAAACATCCTCCAGCCACTACAACCCTCCCTATCTCTGTAACCTCCTCCAGCCACTACAACCCTCCCTATCTCTGAAACATCCTCCAGTCCCTACAACCCTCCCTATCACTGAAACATCCTCCAGCCACTACAACCCTCCCTATCTCTGAAACCTCCTCCAGCCCCTACAACCCTCCCTATCTCTGTAACCTCCTCCAGCCACTACAACCCTCCCTATCACTGAAACATCCTCCAGCCACTACAACCCTCCCTATCTCTGAAACCTCCTCCAGCCCCTACAACCCTCCCTATCTCTGTAACCTCCTCCAGCCACTACAGCCCTCCCTATCACTGAAACATCCTCCAGCCACTACACCCCTCCCTATCTCTGTAACCTCCTCCAGCCCCTACAACCCTCCCTATCTCTGTAAACTCCTCCAGCCACTACAGCCCTCCCTATCACTGAAACATCCTCCAGCCACTACAACCCTCCCTATCACTGAAACATCCTCCAGCCACTACAACCCTCCCTATCTCTGTAACCTCCTCCAGCCACTACAACCCTCCCTATCTCTGAAACATCCTCCAGTCCCTACAACCCTCCCTATCTCTGTAACCTCCTCCAGCCACTACAACCCTCCCTATCTCTGTAACCTCCTCCAGCCACTACAGCCCTCCCTATCACTGAAACATCCTCCAGCCACTACACCCCTCCCTATCTCTGTAACCTCCTCCAGCCCCTACAACCCTCCCTATCTCTGTAACCTCCTCCAGCCACTACAGCCCTCCCTATCACTGAAACATCCTCCAGCCACTACAACCCTCCCTATCACTGAAACATCCTCCAGCCACTACAACCCTCCCTATCTCTGTAACCTCCTCCAGCCACTACAACCCTCCCTATCTCTGAAACATCCTCCAGTCCCTACAACCCTCCCTATCTCTGTAACCTCCTCCAGCCACTACAACCCTCCCTATCACTGAAACATCCTCCAGCCACTACAACCCTCCCTATCTCTGAAACCTCCTCCAGCCCCTACAACCCTCCCTATCTCTGTAACCTCCTCCAGCCACTACAGCCCTCCCTATCACTGAAACATCCTCCAGCCACTACACCCCTCCCTATCTCTGTAACCTCCTCCAGCCCCTACAACCCTCCCTATCTCTGTAACCTCCTCCAGCCACTACAGCCCTCCCTATCACTGAAACATCCTCCAGCCACTACAACCCTCCCTATCACTGAAACATCCTCCAGCCACTACAACCCTCCCTATCTCTGTAATCTCCTCCAGCCACTACAACCCTCCCTATCTCTGAAACATCCTCCAGTCCCTACAACCCTCCCTATCTCTGTAACCTCCTCCAGCCACTACAACCCTCCCTATCACTGAAACATCCTCCAGCCACTACAACCCTCCCTATCTCTGAAACCTCCTCGAGCCCCTACAACCCTCCCTATCTCTGAAACCTCCTCCAGCCACTACAACCCTCCCTATCTCTGTAACCTCCTCCAGCCCCTACAACCCTCCCTATCTCTGTAACCTCCTCCAGCCCCGACAACCCTCCCTATCTCTGTAACCTCCTCCAGCCCCGACAACCCTCCCTATCTCTGAAACCTCCTCCAGCCACTACCACCCTCCCTATCTCTGTAACCTCCTCCAGCCCCGAAAACCCTCCCTATCTCTGTAACCTCCTCCAGCCCCTACAACCCTCCCTATCTCTGTAACCTCCTCCAGCCACTACAACCCTCCCTATCTCTGTAACCTCCTCCAGCCACTACAACCCTCCCTATCTCTGTAACCTCCTCCTGCCACTACAACCCTCCCTATCTCTGTAACATCCTCCAGCCCCTACAACCCTCCCTATCTCTGTAACCTCCTCCAGCCCCTACAACCCTCCCTATCTCTGTAACCTCCTCCAGCCCCTACAACCCTCCCTATCTCTGTAACCGCCTCCAGCCACTAGAACCCTCCCTATCTCTGTAACCTCCTCCAGCCACTACAACCCTCCCTATCTCTGTAACCTCCTCCAGCCCCGACAACCCTCCCTATCTCTGTAACCTCCTCCAGCCACTACAACCCTCCCTATCTCTGAAACATCCTCCAGCCACTACAACCCTCCCGATCTCTGTAACCTCCTCCAGCCCCGACAACCCTCCCTATCTCTGAAACATCCTCCAGCCACTACAACCCTCCCTATCTCTGAAACATCCTCCAGCCACTACAACCCTCCCTATCTCTGTAACCTCCTCCAGCCCCTACAACCCTCCCTATCTCTGTAACCTCCTCCAGCCCCTACAACCCTCCCTATCTCTGTAACCTCCTCCAGCCACTTCAACCCTCCCTATCTCTGTAACCTCCTCCAGCCCCGACAACCCTCCCTATCTCTGAAACCTCCTCCAGCCACTACAACCCTCCCTATCTCTGAAAACTCCTCAAGCCCCTCCGACCCTCCCTATCTCTGTAACCTCCTCCAGCCACTACAACCCTCCCTATCACTGAAACATCCTCCAGCCACTACAACCCTCCCTATCACTGAAACATCCTCCAGCCACGACAACCCTCCCTATCACTGAAACATCCTCCAGCCACTACAACCCTCCCTATCTCTGAAACCTCCTCCAGCCCCTACAACCCTCCCTATCTCTGAAACCTCCTCCAGCTCCTACAACCCTCCCTATCTCTCTAACCTCCTCCAGCCCCTACAACCCTACCTATCTCTGTAACCTCCTCCAGCCACTACAACCCTCCCGATCTCTGTAACCTCCTCCAGCCCCGACAACCCTCCCTATCTCTGAAACCTCCTCCAGCCCCCACAACATTCCCTATCTCTGTAACCTCCTCCAGCCCCGACAACCCTCCCTATCTCTGAAACCTCTTCCAGCCACTACAACCCTCCCTATCTCTGTAACCTCCTCCAGCCCCTACAACCCTCCCTATCTCTGTAACCTCCTCCAGCCCCTACAACCCTCCCTATCTCTGTAACCTCCTCCAGCCACTACAACCCTCCCTATCTCTCTAACCTCCTCCAGCCCCTACGACCCTCCCTATCTCTGTAACCTCCTCCAGCCCCTACAACCGTCCCTATCTCTGAAACCTCCTCCCGCCCCTACAACCGTCCCTATCTCTGTAACCTCCTCCAGCCCCGACAACCCTCCCTATCTCTGAAACCTCCTCCAGCCACTACAACCCTCCCTATCTCTGAAACCTCCTCAAGCCCCTCCGACCCTCCCTATCTCTGTAACCTCCTCCAGCCACTACAACCCTCCCTATCTCTGTAACCTCCTCCAGCCACTACAACCCTCCCTATCTCTGTAACCTCCTCCAGCCACTACAACGCTCCCTATCTCTGTAACTTCCTCCAGCCACTATAACCCTCCCTATCTCTGTAACCTCCTCCAGCCCCTACAACCCTCCCTATCTCTGAAACCTCCTCAAGCCCCTCCAACCCTCTCTATCTCTGTAACCTCCTCCAGTCCCCTACAACCCTCCCTATCTCTGCAACCTCCTCCAGCCCCTACACCCCTCCCTATCTCTGTAACCTACCCCAGTCCCTACAACGCTCCCTATCTTTGTAACCTCCTCCAGCGCCTACAACCCTCCCTATCTTTGTAACCTCCTCCAGCCCCCACAACCCTCCCTATCTATGTAACCTCCTCCAAACCCTACAACCCTCCCTATCTTTGTAACCTCCTCCAGACCCTACAACCCTCCCTATCTTTGTAACCTCCTCCAGCCCCTGCCACCCTCCCTATCTCTGTAACCTCCTCCAGCCACTACAACCCTCCCTATCTCTGTAACCTCCTCCAGCCACTACAACCCTCCCTATCTCTGTAACCTCCTCCAGCCACTACAACCCTCCCTATCTTTGTAACCTCCTCCAGCCACTACAACCCTCCCTATCTCTGTAACCTCCTCCAGCCACGACAACCCTCCCTATCTCTGTCACATCCTCCAGCCCCTACAACCCTCCCTATCTCTGTAACCTCCTCCAGCCCCTACAACCCTCCCTATCTCTGTAACCTCCTCCAGCCCCTACAACCCTCCCTATCTCTGTAACCTCCTCCAGCCACTAGAACCCTCCCTATCTCTGTAACCTCCTCCAGCCACTACAACCCTCCCTATCTCTGTAACCTCCTCCAGCCCCTACAACCCTCCCTATCTCTGTAACCTCCTCCAGCCACTACAACCCTCCCTATCTCTGAAACATCCTCCAGCCACTACAACCCTCCCGATCTCTGTAACCTCCTCCAGCCCCTACAACCCTCCCTATCTCTGAAACATCCTCCAGCCACTACAACCCTCCCTATCTCTGAAACATCCTCCAGCCACTACAACCCTCCCTATCTTTGTAACCTCCTCCAGACCCTACAACCTTCCCTATCTTTGTAACCTCCTCCAGCCCCTACAACCCTCCCTATCTCTGTAACCTACCCCAGTCCCAACAACCCTCCCTATCTTTATAACCTCCTCCATGCCCTACAACCCTCCCTATCTCTGAAACATCCTCCAGCCCCTACAACCCTCCCTATCTCTGTAACCTCCTCCAGCCCCTACAACCCTCCCTATCACTGAAACATCCTCCAGCCACGACAACCCTCCCTATCACTGAAACATCCTCCAGCCACTACAACCCTCCCTATCTCTGAAACCTCCTCCAGCCCCTACAACCCTCCCTATCTCTGTAACATCCTCCAGCCACTACAACCCTCCCTATCTCTGTAACCTCCTCCAGCCCCGACAACCCTCCCTATCTCTGAAACCTCCTCCATCCCCTACAACCCTCCCTATCTCTGTAACCTCCTCCAGCCCCGACAACCCTCCCTATCTCTGAAACCTCCTCCAGCCACTACAACCCTCCCTATCTCTGTAACCTCCTCCAGCCCCTACAACCCTCCCTATCTCTGTAACCTCCTCCAGCCCCTACAACCCTCCCTATCTCTGTAACCTCCTCCAGCCACTACAACCCTCCCTATCTCTGGAACCTCCTCCAGCCACTACAACCTTCCCTATCTCTGTAACCTCCTCCAGCCCCTACAACCCTCCCTATCTCTGTAACCTCCTCCAGCCCCTACAACCCTCCCTATCTCTGAAACCTCCTCCAGCCCCTACAACCGTCCCTATCTCTGTAACCTCCTCCAGCTCCGACAACCCTCCCTATCTCTGAAACCTCCTCCAGCCACTACAACCCTCCCTATCTCTGAAACCTCCTCAAGCCCCTCCAACCCTCCCTATCTCTGTAACCTCCTCCAGCCACTACAACCCTCCCTATCTCTGTAACCTCCTCCAGCCACTACAACCCTCCCTATCTCTGTAACCTCCTCCAGCCACTATAACCCTCCCTATCTCTGTAACCTCCTCCAGCCCCTACAACCCACCCTATCTCTGAAACCTCCTCAAGCCCCTCCAACCCTCTCTATCTCTGTAACCTCCTCCAGTCCCCTACAACCCTCCCTATCTCTGCAACCTCCTCCAGCCCCTACACCCCTCCCTATCTCTGTAACCTACCCCAGTCCCTACAACGTTCCCTATCTTTGTAACCTCCTACAGCCCCTACAACCCTCCCTATCTATGTAACCTCCTCCAAACCCTACAACCCTCCCTATCTTTGTAACCTCCTCCAGACCCTACAACCCTCTCTATCTATGTAATCTCCTCCAGCCCCTACAACCCTCCCTATCTCTGTAACATCCTCCAGCCCCTACAACCCTCCCTATCTCTGTAACCTCCTACAGCCCCTACAACCCTCCCTATCTATGTAACCTCCTCCAGCCCCTACAACCCTCCCTATCTCTGTAACCTCCTCCAGCCCCGACAACCCTCCCTATCTCTGCAACCTCCTCCAGCCCCTGCATCCCTCCCTATCTATGTAACCTCCTCCAGCCCCTGCAACCCTCCCTATCTCTGTAACCTCTTCCAGCCCCTCCAACTCTCCCTATCTTTGTAACCTCCTCCAGCCGCTACAAACCTCCCTATCATTGTAACCTCCTCCAGCCCCTACAACCCTCCCTATCTCTGTAACCTCCTCCAGCCCCTACAACCCTCCTTATCTCTATAACCTCCTCCAGCCCCTACAACCCTCCCTATCTATGTAACCTCCTCCAGCCCCTACAACTCTCCCTATCTCTGTAACCTACCCCAGTCCCTACAACCCTCCCTATCTATGTAACCTCCTCCAGCGTCGACAACCCTCCCTATCTTTATAACCTCCTCCAGGCCCTACGACCCTCTCTATCTCTGTAATCTCCTCCAGCCCCTACAACCCACCCTATCTATGTAACCTCCTCCAGCCCCTACAACCCTCCCTATCTATGTAACCTCCTCCAGCCCCTACAACCCTCCCTATCTCTGTAACCTCCTCCAGCCCCTGCAACCCTCCCTATCTATGTAACCTCCTCCAGCCCCTACAACCCTCCCTATCTTTGTAACCTCCTCCAGACACTACAACCCTCCCTATCTCTGTAACCTACCCCAGTCCCGACAACCCTCCCTATCTATGTAACCTCCTCCAGTGCCGACAACCCTCCCTATCTTTATAACCTCCTCCAGGCACTACAACCCTCTCTATCTCTGCAATCTCCTCCAGCCCCTACAACCCACCCTATCTATGTAACCTCCTCCAGCCCCTACAACCCTCCCTATCGATGTAACCTCCTCCAGCCCCTGCAACCCTCCCTATCTTTGTAACCTCCCCCAGTCTCTACAACCCTCCCTATCTCTGTAAACTCCTCCAGCCCCTACAACCCTCCCTATCTATGTAACCTCCTCAAGCCCCTCCAACCCTCTCTATCTCTGTAACCTCCTCCAGTCCCCTACAACCCTCCCTATCTCTGCAACCTCCTCCAGCCCCTACACCCCTCCCTATCTCTGTAACCTACCCCAGTCCCTACAACGCTCCCTATCTTTGTAACCTCCTCCAGCGCCTACAACCCTCCCTATCTTTGTAACCTCCTCCAGCCCCCACAACCCTCCCTATCTATGTAACCTCCTCCAAACCCTACAACCCTCCCTATCTTTGTAACCTCCTCCAGACCCTACAACCCTCCCTATCTTTGTAACCTCCTCCAGCCCCTGCCACCCTCCCTATCTCTGTAACCTCCTCCAGCCACTACAACCCTCCCTATCTCTGTAACCTCCTCCAGCCACTACAACCCTCCCTATCTCTGTAACCTCCTCCAGCCACTACAACCCTCCCTATCTTTGTAACCTCCTCCAGCCACTACAACCCTCCCTATCTCTGTAACCTCCTCCAGCCACGACAACCCTCCCTATCTCTGTCACATCCTCCAGCCCCTACAACCCTCCCTATCTCTGTAACCTCCTCCAGCCCCTACAACCCTCCCTATCTCTGTAACCTCCTCCAGCCCCTACAACCCTCCCTATCTCTGTAACCTCCTCCAGCCACTAGAACCCTCCCTATCTCTGTAACCTCCTCCAGCCACTACAACCCTCCCTATCTCTGTAACCTCCTCCAGCCCCTACAACCCTCCCTATCTCTGTAACCTCCTCCAGCCACTACAACCCTCCCTATCTCTGAAACATCCTCCAGCCACTACAACCCTCCCGATCTCTGTAACCTCCTCCAGCCCCTACAACCCTCCCTATCTCTGAAACATCCTCCAGCCACTACAACCCTCCCTATCTCTGAAACATCCTCCAGCCACTACAACCCTCCCTATCTTTGTAACCTCCTCCAGACCCTACAACCTTCCCTATCTTTGTAACCTCCTCCAGCCCCTACAACCCTCCCTATCTCTGTAACCTACCCCAGTCCCAACAACCCTCCCTATCTTTATAACCTCCTCCATGCCCTACAACCCTCCCTATCTCTGAAACATCCTCCAGCCCCTACAACCCTCCCTATCTCTGTAACCTCCTCCAGCCCCTACAACCCTCCCTATCACTGAAACATCCTCCAGCCACGACAACCCTCCCTATCACTGAAACATCCTCCAGCCACTACAACCCTCCCTATCTCTGAAACCTCCTCCAGCCCCTACAACCCTCCCTATCTCTGTAACATCCTCCAGCCACTACAACCCTCCCTATCTCTGTAACCTCCTCCAGCCCCGACAACCCTCCCTATCTCTGAAACCTCCTCCATCCCCTACAACCCTCCCTATCTCTGTAACCTCCTCCAGCCCCGACAACCCTCCCTATCTCTGAAACCTCCTCCAGCCACTACAACCCTCCCTATCTCTGTAACCTCCTCCAGCCCCTACAACCCTCCCTATCTCTGTAACCTCCTCCAGCCCCTACAACCCTCCCTATCTCTGTAACCTCCTCCAGCCACTACAACCCTCCCTATCTCTGGAACCTCCTCCAGCCACTACAACCTTCCCTATCTCTGTAACCTCCTCCAGCCCCTACAACCCTCCCTATCTCTGTAACCTCCTCCAGCCCCTACAACCCTCCCTATCTCTGAAACCTCCTCCAGCCCCTACAACCGTCCCTATCTCTGTAACCTCCTCCAGCTCCGACAACCCTCCCTATCTCTGAAACCTCCTCCAGCCACTACAACCCTCCCTATCTCTGAAACCTCCTCAAGCCCCTCCAACCCTCCCTATCTCTGTAACCTCCTCCAGCCACTACAACCCTCCCTATCTCTGTAACCTCCTCCAGCCACTACAACCCTCCCTATCTCTGTAACCTCCTCCAGCCACTATAACCCTCCCTATCTCTGTAACCTCCTCCAGCCCCTACAACCCACCCTATCTCTGAAACCTCCTCAAGCCCCTCCAACCCTCTCTATCTCTGTAACCTCCTCCAGTCCCCTACAACCCTCCCTATCTCTGCAACCTCCTCCAGCCCCTACACCCCTCCCTATCTCTGTAACCTACCCCAGTCCCTACAACGTTCCCTATCTTTGTAACCTCCTACAGCCCCTACAACCCTCCCTATCTATGTAACCTCCTCCAAACCCTACAACCCTCCCTATCTTTGTAACCTCCTCCAGACCCTACAACCCTCTCTATCTATGTAATCTCCTCCAGCCCCTACAACCCTCCCTATCTCTGTAACATCCTCCAGCCCCTACAACCCTCCCTATCTCTGTAACCTCCTACAGCCCCTACAACCCTCCCTATCTATGTAACCTCCTCCAGCCCCTACAACCCTCCCTATCTCTGTAACCTCCTCCAGCCCCGACAACCCTCCCTATCTCTGCAACCTCCTCCAGCCCCTGCATCCCTCCCTATCTATGTAACCTCCTCCAGCCCCTGCAACCCTCCCTATCTCTGTAACCTCTTCCAGCCCCTCCAACTCTCCCTATCTTTGTAACCTCCTCCAGCCGCTACAAACCTCCCTATCATTGTAACCTCCTCCAGCCCCTACAACCCTCCCTATCTCTGTAACCTCCTCCAGCCCCTACAACCCTCCTTATCTCTATAACCTCCTCCAGCCCCTACAACCCTCCCTATCTATGTAACCTCCTCCAGCCCCTACAACTCTCCCTATCTCTGTAACCTACCCCAGTCCCTACAACCCTCCCTATCTATGTAACCTCCTCCAGCGTCGACAACCCTCCCTATCTTTATAACCTCCTCCAGGCCCTACGACCCTCTCTATCTCTGTAATCTCCTCCAGCCCCTACAACCCACCCTATCTATGTAACCTCCTCCAGCCCCTACAACCCTCCCTATCTATGTAACCTCCTCCAGCCCCTACAACCCTCCCTATCTCTGTAACCTCCTCCAGCCCCTGCAACCCTCCCTATCTATGTAACCTCCTCCAGCCCCTACAACCCTCCCTATCTTTGTAACCTCCTCCAGACACTACAACCCTCCCTATCTCTGTAACCTACCCCAGTCCCGACAACCCTCCCTATCTATGTAACCTCCTCCAGTGCCGACAACCCTCCCTATCTTTATAACCTCCTCCAGGCACTACAACCCTCTCTATCTCTGCAATCTCCTCCAGCCCCTACAACCCACCCTATCTATGTAACCTCCTCCAGCCCCTACAACCCTCCCTATCGATGTAACCTCCTCCAGCCCCTGCAACCCTCCCTATCTTTGTAACCTCCCCCAGTCTCTACAACCCTCCCTATCTCTGTAAACTCCTCCAGCCCCTACAACCCTCCCTATCTATGTAACCTCCTCCAGCCCCTACAACCCTCCCTATCTCTGTAACCTCCTCCAGCCACAACAACCCTCCCTATCTCTGTAACCTCCTCCAGCCGCTACAACCCTCCCTATCTCTGTAACCTCCTCCAGCCACTACAACGCTCCCTATCTCTGTAACCTCCTCCAGCCACTACAACCCTCCTTATCTCTGAAACATCCTCCAGCCACTACAACCCTCCCTATCTCTGTAACCTCCTCCAGCCCCTACAACCCTCCCTATCTCTGTAACCTCCTCCAGCCCCGACAACCCTCCCTATGTCTGCAACCTCCTCCAGCCCCTGCATGCCTCCCTATCTATGTAACCTCCTCCAGCCCCTACAACCCTCCCTATCTCTGTAACCTCCTCCAGCCCCGACAACCCTCCCTATCGATGTAACCTCCTCCAGCCCCTGCAACCCTCCCTATCTCTGTAACCTCCTCCAGCCCCGACAACCCTCCCTATCTGTGTAACCTCCTCCAGCCCCTGCAACCCTCTCTATCTCTGTAACCTCCTCCAGCCCCTACAACCCTCCCTATCTCTGTAACCTCCTCCAGCCCCTGCAACCCTCCCTATCTCTGTAACCTCCTCCAGCCCCGACAACCCTCCCTATCTCTGCAACCTCCTCCAGCCCCTGCATGCCTCCCTATCTATGTAACCTCCTCCAGCCCCTGCAACCCTCCCTATCTCTGTAACCTCCTCCAGCCCCGACAACCCTCCCTATCTGTGTAACCTCCTCCAGCCCCTGCAACCCTCTCTATCTCTGTAACCTCCTCCAGCCCCTACAACCCTCCCTATCTCTGTAACCTCCTCCAGCCCCTGCAACCCCGTCTCTCTCTGTAAACTCCTCCAGCCCCTACAACCCTCCCTATCTTTGTAACCTCCTCCAGGCCCTACAACCCTCCCTATCTTTGTAACCTCCTCCTGCCCCTACAACCTTCCCGATCCTTGTAACCTCCTCCAGCCCCTACAACCCTCCCTATCCTTGAAACCTCCTCCAGCCCCTACAACCCCCTCTATCTCTGTAACCTCCTCCAGCCCCTACACCCCTCCCTATCTCTGTAACCTCCTCCAGCCCCAACAACCCTCCCTATCTATGTAACCTCGTCCAGCCCCTGCAACCCTCCCTATCTCTGTAACCTCCTCCAGCCCCTACAACCCTCCCTATCTATGTAACCTCCTCCAGCCCCTGCAACCCTCCCTATCTCTGTAACCTACCCCAGTCCCTACAACCCTCCCTATCTATGTAACCTCCTCCAGCGCCGACAACCCTCCCTATCTTTATAACCTCCTCCAGGCCCTACAATCCTCTCTATCTCTGTAATCTCCTCCAGCCCCTACAACCCACCCTATCTATGTAACCTCCTCCAGCCCCGACACCCCTCCCTATCTCTGTAACCTCCTCCAGCCCCGACAACCCTCCCTATCTATGTAACCTCGTCCAACCCCTGCAACCCTCCCTATCTCTGTAATCTCCTCCAGCCCCTACAACCCACCCGATCTATGTAACCTCCTCCAGCCCCGACAACCCTCCCTATCTATGTAACCTCCTCCAGCCCCTACAACCCTCCCTATCTTTGTAACCTCGCCCAGTCCCTACAACCCTCCCTATCTCTGTAACCTCCTCCAGCCCCTACAACCCTCCCGATCTCTGCAACCTCCTCCACCCCCTGCATCCCTCCCAATCTATGTAACCTCCTCCAGCCCCTGCAACCCTACCTATCTCTGTAACCTCTTCCAGCCCCTCCAACCCTCCCTATCTTTGTAACCTCCTCCAGCCGCTACAACCCTCCGTATCATTGTAACCTCCTCCAGGCCCTACAACCCTCTCTATCTCTGTAATCTCCTCCAGCCCCTACAACCCACCCTATCTATGTAACCTCCTCCAGCCCCTACAACCTTCCCTATCTATGTAACATCCTCCAGCCCCTACAACCCTCCCTATCTTTGTAACCTACCCCATTCCCTACAACCCTCCCTATCTCTGTAACCTCCTACAGCCCCTACAACCCTCCCTATCTATGTAACCTCCTCCAGCCCCTACAACCCTCCCTATCTCTGTAACCTCCTCCAGCCCCTACAACCCTCCCTATCTCTGCAACCTCCTCCAGCCCCTGCAACCCTCCCTATCTCTGTAACCTCTTCCAGCCCCTCCAACCCTCCCTATCTTTGTAACCTCCTCCAGCTGCTACAACCCTCCCTATCATTGTAACCTCCTCCAGCCCCTACAACCCTCCCTATTTATGTAACCTCCTCCAGCCCCTTCAACCCTCCCTATCTCTGTAACCTCCTCCAGCCCCTACAACCCTCCTTATCTCTATAACCTCCTCCAGCCCCTACAACCCTCCCTACCTCTGTCACCTCCTCCACCCCTACTACCCTCCCTATCTCTGTAACCTCCTCCAGCCCCCACAACCCTCCCTATCTATGTAACCTCCTGCAGCCCCTGCAACTCTCCCTATCTTTATAACCTCCTCCAGGCCCGACAACCCTCTCTATCTCTGTGATCTCCTCCAGCCCCTACCACCCACCCTATCTATGTAACCTCCTCCAGCCCCTACAACCCTCCCTATCTCTGTAACCTCCTCCAGCCCCTACAACCCTCCCTATCTATGCAACCTCCTCCAGCCCCTGCAACCCTCCCTATCTATGTAACCTCCTCCAGCCCCTTCAACCCTCTCTATCTCTGTAATCTCCTCCAGCCCCTACAACCCACCCTATCTATGTAACATCCTCCAGCCCCTACAACCCTCCCTATCTTTGTAACCTACCCCATTCCCTACAACCCTCCCTATCTCTGTAACCTCCTACAGCCCCTACAACCCTCCCTATCTATGTAACCTCCTCCAGCCCCTACAACCCTCCCTATCTCTGTAACCTCCTCCAGCCCCTACAACCCTCCCTATCTCTGCAACCTCCTCCAGCCCCTGCAACCCTCCCTATCTCTGTAACCTCTTCCAGCCCCTCCAACCCTCCCTATCTTTGTAACCTCCTCCAGCTGCTACAACCCTCCCTATCACTGTAACCTCCTCCAGCCCCTTCAACCCTCCCTATCTCTGTAACCTCCTCCAGCCCCTACAACCCTCCTTATCTCTATAACCTCCTCCAGCCCCTACAACCCTCCCTATCTCTGTCACCTCCTCCACCCCTACTACCCTCCCTATCTCTGTAACCTCCTCCAGCCCCCACAACCCTCCCTATCTATGTAACCTCCTGCAGCCCCTGCAACTCTCCCTATCTCTGTAACTTACCCCAGCCCATACAACCCTCCCTATCTATGTTACCTCCTCCAGCGCCGACAACCCTCCCTATCTTTATAACCTCCTCCAGGCCCGACAACCCTCTCTATCTCTGTGATCTCCTCCAGCCCCTACCACCCACCCTATCTATGTAACCTCCTCCAGCCCCTACAACCCTCCCTATCTCTGTAACCTTCTCCAGCCCCTACAACCCTCCCTATCTATGCAACCTCCTCCAGCCCCTGCAACCCTCCCTATCTCTGTAACCTCCTCCAGCCACTACAACCCTCCCTATCTCTGTAACCTCCTCCAGCCGCTACAACCCTCCCTATCTCTGTAACCTCCTCCAGCCACTACAACCCTCCCTATCTCTGTAACCTCCTCCAGCCACTACAACCCTCCCTATCTCTGGAACCTCCTCCAGCCACTATAACCCTCCCTATCTCTGTAACCTCCTCCAGCCCCTACAACCCTCCCTATCTCTGAAACCTCCTCAAGCCCCTCCAACCCTCTCTATCTCTGTAACCTCCTCCAGCCCCTACAACCCTCTCGATCTGAATAACTTCCTCCAGCCCCTACAACCCTCCCTATCTCTGCAACCTCCTCCAGCCCCTACACCCCTCCCTAACTCTGTAACCTCCTCCAGCCCCTACAACCCTCCCTATCTCTGTAACCTACCCCAGTCCCTACAACCCTCCCTATCTATGTAACCTCCTCCAGCGTCGACAACCCTCCCTATCTTTATAACCTCCTCCAGGCCCTACGACCCTCTCTATCTCTGTAATCTCCTCCAGCCCCTACAACCCACCCTATCTATGTAACCTCCTCCAGCCCCTACAACCCTCCCTATCTATGTAACCTCCTCCAGCCCCTACAACCCTCCCTATCTCTGTAACCTCCTCCAGCCCCTGCAACCCTCCCTATCTATGTAACCTCCTCCAGCCCCTACAACCCTCCCTATCTTTGTAACCTCCTCCAGACACTACAACCCTCCCTATCTCTGTAACCTACCCCAGTCCCGACAACCCTCCCTATCTATGTAACCTCCTCCAGTGCCGACAACCCTCCCTATCTTTATAACCTCCTCCAGGCACTACAACCCTCTCTATCTCTGCAATCTCCTCCAGCCCCTACAACCCACCCTATCTATGTAACCTCCTCCAGCCCCTACAACCCTCCCTATCGATGTAACCTCCTCCAGCCCCTGCAACCCTCCCTATCTTTGTAACCTCCCCCAGTCTCTACAACCCTCCCTATCTCTGTAAACTCCTCCAGCCCCTACAACCCTCCCTATCTATGTAACCTCCTCCAGCCCCTACAACCCTCCCTATCTCTGTAACCTCCTCCAGCCACAACAACCCTCCCTATCTCTGTAACCTCCTCCAGCCGCTACAACCCTCCCTATCTCTGTAACCTCCTCCAGCCACTACAACGCTCCCTATCTCTGTAACCTCCTCCAGCCACTACAACCCTCCTTATCTCTGAAACATCCTCCAGCCACTACAACCCTCCCTATCTCTGTAACCTCCTCCAGCCCCTACAACCCTCCCTATCTCTGTAACCTCCTCCAGCCCCGACAACCCTCCCTATCTCTGCAACCTCCTCCAGCCCCTGCATGCCTCCCTATCTATGTAACCTCCTCCAGCCCCTACAACCCTCCCTAACTCTGTAACCTCCTCCAGCCCCGACAACCCTCCCTATCGATGTAACCTCCTCCAGCCCCTGCAACCCTCCCTATCTCTGTAACCTCCTCCAGCCCCGACAACCCTCCCTATCTGTGTAACCTCCTCCAGCCCCTGCAACCCTCTCTATCTCTGTAACCTCCTCCAGCCCCTACAACCCTCCCTATCTCTGTAACCTCCTCCAGCCCCTGCAACCCTCCCTATCTCTGTAACCTCCTCCAGCCCCGACAACCCTCCCTATCTCTGCAACCTCCTCCAGCCCCTGCATGCCTCCCTATCTATGTAACCTCCTCCAGCCCCTGCAACCCTCCCTATCTCTGTAACCTCCTCCAGCCCCGACAACCCTCCCTATCTGTGTAACCTCCTCCAGCCCCTGCAACCCTCTCTATCTCTGTAACCTCCTCCAGCCCCTACAACCCTCCCTATCTCTGTAACCTCCTCCAGCCCCTGCGACCCCGTCTCTCTCTGTAAACTCCTCCAGCCCCTACAACCCTCCCTATCTTTGTAACCTCCTCCAGGCCCTACAACCCTCCCTATCTTTGTAACCTCCTCCTGCCCCTACAACCTTCCCGATCCTTGTAACCTCCTCCAGCCCCTACAACCCTCCCTATCCTTGAAACCTCCTCCAGCCCCTACAACCCCCTCTATCTCTGTAACCTCCTCCAGCCCCTACACCCCTCCCTATCTCTGTAACCTCCTCCAGCCCCAACAACCCTCCCTATCTATGTAACCTCGTCCAGCCCCTGCAACCCTCCCTATCTCTGTAACCTCCTCCAGCCCCTACAACCCTCCCTATCTATGTAACCTCCTCCAGCCCCTGCAACCCTCCCTATCTCTGTAACCTACCCCAGTCCCTACAACCCTCCCTATCTATGTAACCTCCTCCAGCGCCGACAACCCTCCCTATCTTTATAACCTCCTCCAGGCCCTACAATCCTCTCTATCTCTGTAATCTCCTCCAGCCCCTACAACCCACCCTATCTATGTAACCTCCTCCAGCCCCGACACCCCTCCCTATCTCTGTAACCTCCTCCAGCCCCGACAACCCTCCCTATCTATGTAACCTCGTCCAACCCCTGCAACCCTCCCTATCTCTGTAATCTCCTCCAGCCCCTACAACCCACCCGATCTATGTAACCTCCTCCAGCCCCGACAACCCTCCCTATCTATGTAACCTCCTCCAGCCCCTACAACCCTCCCTATCTTTGTAACCTCGCCCAGTCCCTACAACCCTCCCTATCTCTGTAACCTCCTCCAGCCCCTACAACCCTCCCTATCTCTGCAACCTCCTCCACCCCCTGCATCCCTCCCAATCTATGTAACCTCCTCCAGCCCCTGCAACCCTACCTATCTCTGTAACCTCTTCCAGCCCCTCCAACCCTCCCTATCTTTGTAACCTCCTCCAGCCGCTACAACCCTCCGTATCATTGTAACCTCCTCCAGGCCCTACAACCCTCTCTATCTCTGTAATCTCCTCCAGCCCCTACAACCCACCCTATCTATGTAACCTCCTCCAGCCCCTACAACCTTCCCTATCTATGTAACATCCTCCAGCCCCTACAACCCTCCCTATCTTTGTAACCTACCCCATTCCCTACAACCCTCCCTATCTCTGTAACCTCCTACAGCCCCTACAACCCTCCCTATCT
The DNA here is from genome assembly GCF_036365525.1 of Heterodontus francisci. NCBI lineage: Eukaryota > Metazoa > Chordata > Chondrichthyes > Heterodontiformes > Heterodontidae > Heterodontus > Heterodontus francisci. The sequence goes on from NW_027142327.1 coordinate 23,686, forward strand.
ATGTAACCTCCTCCAGCCCCTACAACCCTCCCTATCTCTGTAACCTCCTCCAGCCCCTACAACCCTCCCTATCTCTGCAACCTCCTCCAGCCCCTGCAACCCTCCCTATCTCTGTAACCTCTTCCAGCCCCTCCAACCCTCCCTATCTTTGTAACCTCCTCCAGCTGCTACAACCCTCCCGATCATTGTAACCTCCTCCAGCCCCTACAACCCTCCCTATTTATGTAACCTCCTCCAGCCCCTTCAACCCTCCCTATCTCTGTAACCTCCTCCAGCCCCTACAACCCTCCTTATCTCTATAACCTCCTCCAGCCCCTACAACCCTCCCTACCTCTGTCACCTCCTCCACCCCTACTACCCTCCCTATCTCTGTAACCTCCTCCAGCCCCCACAACCCTCCCTATCTATGTAACCTCCTGCAGCCCCTGCAACTCTCCCTATCTCTGTAACTTACCCCAGCCCATACAACCCTCCCTATCTATGTTACCTCCTCCAGCGCCGACAACCCTCCCTATCTTTATAACCTCCTCCAGGCCCGACAACCCTCTCTATCTCTGTGATCTCCTCCAGCCCCTACCACCCACCCTATCTATGTAACCTCCTCCAGCCCCTACAACCCTCCCTATCTCTGTAACCTCCTCCAGCCCCTACAACCCTCCCTATCTATGCAACCTCCTCCAGCCCCTGCAACCCTCCCTATCTATGTAACCTCCTCCAGCCCCTTCAACCCTCTCTATCTCTGTAATCTCCTCCAGCCCCTACAACCCACCCTATCTATGTAACATCCTCCAGCCCCTACAACCCTCCCTATCTTTGTAACCTACCCCATTCCCTACAACCCTCCCTATCTCTGTAACCTCCTACAGCCCCTACAACCCTCCCTATCTATGTAACCTCCTCCAGCCCCTACAACCCTCCCTATCTCTGTAACCTCCTCCAGCCCCTACAACCCTCCCTATCTCTGCAACCTCCTCCAGCCCCTGCAACCCTCCCTATCTCTGTAACCTCTTCCAGCCCCTCCAACCCTCCCTATCTTTGTAACCTCCTCCAGCTGCTACAACCCTCCCTATCATTGTAACCTCCTCCAGCCCCTTCAACCCTCCCTATCTCTGTAACCTCCTCCAGCCCCTACAACCCTCCTTATCTCTATAACCTCCTCCAGCCCCTACAACCCTCCCTATCTCTGTCACCTCCTCCACCCCTACTACCCTCCCTATCTCTGTAACCTCCTCCAGCCCCCACAACCCTCCCTATCTATGTAACCTCCTGCAGCCCCTGCAACTCTCCCTATCTCTGTAACTTACCCCAGCCCATACAACCCTCCCTATCTATGTTACCTCCTCCAGCGCCGACAACCCTCCCTATCTTTATAACCTCCTCCAGGCCCGACAACCCTCTCTATCTCAGTGATCTCCTCCAGCCCCTACCACCCACCCTATCTATGTAACCTCCTCCAGCCCCTACAACCCTCCCTATCTCTGTAACCTTCTCCAGCCCCTACAACCCTCCCTATCTATGCAACCTCCTCCAGCCCCTGCAACCCTCCCTATCTCTGTAACCTCCTCCAGCCACTACAACCCTCCCTATCTCTGTAACCTCCTCCAGCCGCTACAACCCTCCCTATCTCTGTAACATCCTCCAGCCACTACAACCCTCCCTATCTCTGTAACCTCCTCCAGCCACTACAACCCTCCCTATCTCTGGAACCTCCTCCAGCCACTATAACCCTCCCTATCTCTGTAACCTCCTCCAGCCCCTACAACCCTCCCTATCTCTGAAACCTCCTCAAGCCCCTCCAACCCTCTCTATCTCTGTAACCTCCTCCAGCCCCTACAACCCTCTCGATCTGAATAACTTCCTCCAGCCCCTACAACCCTCCCTATCTCTGCAACCTCCTCCAGCCCCTACACCCCTCCCTAACTCTGTAACCTCCTCCAGCCCCTACAACCCTCCCTATCTCTGTAACCTACCCCAGTCCCTACAACGCTCCCTATCTTTGTAACCTCCTCCAGCGCCTACAACCCTCCCTATCTTTGTAACCTCCTCCAGCCCCTACAACCCTCCCTATCTATGTAACCTCCTCCAAACCCTACAACCCTCCCTATCTTTGTAACCTCCCCCAGACCCTACAACCGTCCCTATCTCTGTAACCTCCTCCAGCCCCTACAACCCTCCCTATCTATGTAACCTCCTCCAGCCCCTGCCACCCTCCCTATCTCTGTAACCTACCCCAGTCCCGACAACCCTCCCTATCTATGTAACCTCCTCCAGCGCCGACAACCTTCCCTATCTTTATAACCTCCTCCAGGCCCAACAACCCTCTCTATCTCTGTAAATCTCCTCCAGCCCCTACAACCCATCCTATCTATGTAACCTCCTCCTGCCCCTACAACCCTCCCTATCTTTGTAACCTCCCCCAGTCCCTACAACCCTCCCTATCTCTGTAATCTCCTCCAGCCCCTACAACCCATCCTATCTATGTAACCTCCTCCTGCCCCTACTACCCTCCCTATCTTTGTAACCTCCCCCAGTCCCTACAACCCTCCCTATCTCTGTAACCTCCTGCAGCCCCTACAACCCTCCCTATCTCTGTCACCTCCTCCAGCCCCTACAACCCACGCTATCTATGTAACCTCCTCCACCCCTACAACCCTCCCTATCTCTGTAACCTCCTCCAGTCCCTACAACCCTTCCTATCTATGTAACCTCCTCCAACGCCAACAACCCTCCCTATCTTTATAACCTCCTCCAGGCCCTACAACCCTCTCTATCTCTGTAATCTCCTCCAGCCCCTACAACACACCCTATCTATGTAACCTCCTCCAGCCCCAACAACCCTCCCTATCTCTGTAACCTCCTCCAGCCCCTGCAACGCTCCCTATCTCTGTAACATCCTCCAGCCCCTACAACCCTCCCTATCTCTGTAACCTCCTACAGCCCCTACAACCCTCCCTATCTCTGGAACCTCCTGCAGCGCCGACAACCTTCCCTATCTTTATAACCTCCTCCAGGCCCTACAACCCTCTCTATCTCTGTAATCTCCTCCAGCCCCTACAACCCACCCGATCTATGTAACCTCCTCCAGCCCCTACAACCCTCCCTATCTTTGTAACCTCCTCCAGCCCCTCCAACCCTCCCTATCTTTGTAACCTCCCCCAGTCCCTACAACCCTCCCTATCTCTGTAACCTCCGACAGCCCCTACAACCCTCCCTATCTACGTAACCTCCTCCAGCCCCTACAACCCTCCCTATCTCTGCAACCTCCTCCAGCTCCTGCATCCCTCCCTATCTATGTAACCTCCTCCAGCCCCTGCAACCCTACCTATCTCTGTAACCTCTTCCAGCCCCTCCAACCCTCCCTATCATTGTAACCTCCTCCAGCCCCTACAACCCTCCCTATCTATGTAACTCCTCCAGCCCCTGCAACCCTCCTTATCTCTATAACCTCCTCCAGCCCCTACAACCCTCCCTATCTTTGTAACCTCCTCCACCCCTACAACCCTCCCTATCTCTGTAACATACCCCAGTCCCTACAACCCTCCCTATCTATGTAACCTCCTCCAACGCCGACAACCCTCCCTATCTTTATAACCTCCTCCAGGCCCTACAACCCTCTCTATCTCTGTAATCTCCTCCAGCCCCTACAACCCACCCTATCTATGTAACCTCCTCCAGCCCCTACAACCCTCCCTATCTTTGTAACCTACCCCCATCCCTACAACCCTCCCTATCTCTGTAACCTCCTACAGCCCCTACAACCCTCCCTATCTATGTAACCTCCTCCAGCCCCTACAACCCTCCCTATCTCTGTAACCTCCTCCAGCCCCTACAACCCTCCCTATCTCTGCAACCTCCTCCAGCCCCTGCATCCCTCCCTTTCTTTGTAACCTCCTCCAGCCGCTACAACCCTCCCTATCTCTGTAACCTCTTCCAGCCCCTACAACCCTCCCTATCTATGTAACCTCCTCCAGCCCCTGCAACCCTCCCTATCTCTGTAACCTCCTCCAGCCCCTACAACCCTCCTTATCTCTATAACCTCCTCCAGCCCCTACAGCCCTCCCTATCTCTGTAACCTCCTCCACCCCTACTACCCTCCCTATCTCTGTAACCTCCTCCAGCCCCTACAACCCTCCCTATCTATGTAACCTCCTCCAGCCCCTGCAACTCTCCCTATCTCTGTAACCTACCCCAGTCCCTACAACCCTCCCTATCTATGTAACCTCCTCCAGCCCCTACAACCCTCCCTATCTATGCAACCTCCTCCAGCCACTACAACCCTCCCTATCTCTGTAACCTCCTCCAGCCGCTACAACCCTCCCTATCTCTGTAACCTCCTCCAGCCACTACAACCCTCCCTATCTCTGGAACCTCCTCCAGCCACTATAACCCTCCCTATCTCTGTAACCTCCTCCAGCCCCTACAACCCTCCCTATCTCAGAAACCTCCTCAACCCCTCCAACCCTCTCTATCTCTGTAACCTCCTCCAACCCCTACAACCCTCCCTATCTCTGTAACCTACCCCAGTCCCTACAACGCTCCCTATCTTTGTAACCTCCTCCAGCGCCTACAACCCTCCCTATCTTTGTAACCTCCTCCAGCCCCTACAACCCTCCCTATCTATGTAACCTCCTCCAAACCCTACAACCCTCCCTATCTTTGTAACCTCCCCCAGACCCTACAACCGTCCCTATCTCTGTAACCTCCTCCAGCCCCTACAACCCTTCCTATCTCTGTAACCTCCTCCAGCCCCTACAACCCTCCCTATCTATGTAACCTCCTGCAAACCCTACAACCCTCCCTATCTTTGTAACCTACCCCAGTCCCTACAACCCTCCCTATCTATGTAACCTCCTCCAGCGCCGACAACCCTCCCTATCTTTCTAACCTCCTCCAGGCCCGACAACCCTCTCTATCTCTGTAATCTCCTCCAGCCCCTACAACCCACCCTATCTATGTAACCTCCTCCAGCCCCTACAACCCTCCCTATCTATGTAACCTCCTCCAGCCCCTGCAACCCTCCCTATCTCTGTAACCTCCCCCAGTCCCGACAACCCTCCCTATCTCTGTAACCTCCTCCAGCCCCTACAACCCTCCCTATCTATGCAACCTCCTCCAGCCACTACAACCCTCCCTATCTCTGTAACCTCCTCCAGCCGCTACAACCCTCCCTATCTCTGTAACCTCCTCCAGCCGCTACAACCCTCCCTATCTCTGGAACCTCCTCCAGCCACTATAACCCTCCCTATCTCTGTAACCTCCTCCAGCCCCTACAACCCTCCCTATCTCTGAAACCTCCTCAACCCCTCCAACCCTCTCTATCTCTGTAACCTCCTCCAGCCCCTACAACCCTCTCGATCTGTATAACTTCCTCCAGCCCCTATAACCCTCCCTATCTCTGCAACCTCCTCCAGCCCCTACACCCCTCCCTAACTCTGTAACCTCCTCCAACCCCTACAACCCTCCCTATCTCTGTAACCTACCCCAGTCCCTACAACGCTCCCTATCTTTGTAACCTCCTCCAGCGCCTACAACCCTCCCTATCTTTGTAACCTCCTCCAGCCCCTACAACCCTCCCTATCTATGTAACCTCCTCCAAACCCTACAACCCTCCCTATCTCTGTAACCTCCTCCAGCCCCTACAACCCTCCCTATCTCTGTAACCTCCTCCAGCCCCTGCCACCCTCCCTATCTCTGTAACCTACCCCAGTCCCTACAACCCTCCCTATCTATGTAACCTCCTCCAGCGCCGACAACCTTCCCTATCTTGATAACCTCCTCCAGGCCCTACAACCCTCTCTATCTCTGTAATCTCCTCCAGCCCCTACAACCCATCCTATCTATGTAACCTCCTCCAGCCCCTACAACCCTCCCTATCTATGTAACCTCCTCCAGCCCCTACAACCCTCCCTATCTTTGTAACCTCCCCCAGTCCCTACAACCCTCCCTATCTCTGTAACCTCCTACAGCCCCTACAACCCTCCCTATCTATGTAATCTCCTCCAGCCCCTACCACCCACCCTATCTATGTAACCTCCTCCAGCCCCTACAACCCTCCCTATCTCTGTCAACACCTCCAGCCCCTGCAACCCTCCCTATCTCTGCAACCTCCTCCCCCCTACAACCCTCCCTATCTCTGTAACCTCCTCCAGTCCCTACAACCCTTCCTATCTATGTAACCTCCTCCAACGCCAACAACCCTCCCTATCTTTATAACCTCCTCCAGGCCCGACAACCCTCTCTATCTCTGTAATCTCCTCCAGCCCCTACAACCCACCCTATCTATGTAACCTCCTCCAGCCCCTCCAACCCTCCCTATCTCTGTAACCTCCTCCAGCCCCTGCAACCCTCCCGATCTCTGCAACCTCCTCCAGCCCCTGCATCCCTCCCTATCTATGTAACTTCCTCCAGCCCCTGCAACCCTACCTATCTCTGTAACCTCTTCCAGCCCCTCCAACCCTCCCTATCTTTGTAACCTCCTCCAGCCGCTACAACCCTCCCTATCATTGTAACCTCCTCCAGCCCCTACAACCCTCCCTATCTATGTAACCTCCTCCAGCCCCTGCAACCCTCCCTATCTCTGTAACCTCCTCCAGCCCCTACAACCCTCCTTATCTCTATAACCTCCTCCAGCCCCTACAACCCTCCCTGTCTCTGTAACCTCCTCCACCCCTACAACCCTCCCTATCTCTGTAACCTCCTCCAGTCCCTACAACCCTTCCTATCTATGTAACCTCCTCCAGCGCCGACAACCCTCCCTATCTTAATAACCTCCTCCAGGCCCTACAACCCTCTCTTATCTCTGTAATCTCCTCCAGCCCCGATAACCCACCCTATCTATGTAGCCTCCTCCAGCCCCTACAACCCTCCCTATCTATGTAACCTCCTCCAGCCCCTACAACCCTCCCTATCTTTGTAACCTCCCCCAGTCCCTACAACCCTCCCTATCTCTGTAACATCCTCCAGCCCCTACAACCCTCCCTATCTATGTAACCTCCTCCAGCCCCTACAACCCTCCCTTTCTCTGCAACCTCCTCCAGCCCCTGCATCCCTCCCTATCTATGTAACCTCCTCCAGCCCCTACAACCCTCCCTATCTCTGTAACCTCCTCCAGCCCCTACAACCCTCCCTATCTCTGTAACCTCCTCCACCCCTACAACCCTCCCTATCTCTGTAACCTCCTCCAGCCCCTACAACCCTCCCTATTTATGTAACCTACCCCAGTCCCTCCAACCCTCTCTATCTCTGTAATCTCCTCCAGCCCCTACAACCCACCCTATCTATGTAACCTCCTCCAGCCCCTACAACCCTCCCTATCTATGTAACATCCTCCAGCCCCTACAACCCTCCCTATCTTTGTAACCTACCCCAGTCCCTACAACCCTCCCTATCTCTGTAACCTCCTACAGCCCCTACAACCCTCCCTATCTATGCAACCTCCTCCAGCCCCTACAACCCTCCCTATCTCTGTAACCTCCTCCAGCCCCTACAACACTCCCTATCTCTGCAACCTCCTCCAGCCCCTGCATCCCTCCCTATCTATGTAACCTCCTCCAGCCCCTGCAACCCTCCCTATCTCTGTAACCTCTTCCAGCCCCTCCAACCCTCCCTATCTCTGTAACCTCCTCCAGCCGCGACAACCCTCCCTATCATTGTAACCTCCTCCAGCCCCTACAACCCTCCCTATCTCTGTAACCTCCTCCAGCCCCTACAACCCTCCTTATCTCTATAACCTCCTCCAGCCCCTACAGCCCTCCCTATCACTGTAACCTCCTCCAGCCCCTACTACCCTCCCTATCTCTGTAACCTCCCCCAGTCCCGACAACCCTCCCTATCTCTGTAACCTCCTCCAGCCCCTACAACCCTCCCTATCTATGCAACCTCCTCCAGCCACTACAACCCTCCCTATCTCTGTAACCTCCTCCAGCCGCTACAACCCTCCCTATCTCTGTAACCTCCTCCAGCCGCTACAACCCTCCCTATCTCTGGAACCTCCTCCAGCCACTATAACCCTCCCTATCTCTGTAACCTCCTCCAGCCCCTACAACCCTCCCTATCTCTGAAACCTCCTCAACCCCTCCAACCCTCTCTATCTCTGTAACCTCCTCCAGCCCCTACAACCCTCTCGATCTGTATAACTTCCTCCAGCCCCTATAACCCTCCCTATCTCTGCAACCTCCTCCAGCCCCTACACCCCTCCCTAACTCTGTAACCTCCTCCAACCCCTACAACCCTCCCTATCTCTGTAACCTACCCCAGTCCCTACAACGCTCCCTATCTTTGTAACCTCCTCCAGCGCCTACAACCTTCCCTATCTTTGTAACCTCCTCCAGCCCCTACAACCCTCCCTATCTATGTAACCTCCTCCAAACCCTACAACCCTCCCTATCTCTGTAACCTCCTCCAGCCCCTACAACCCTCCCTATCTCTGTAACCTCCTCCAGCCCCTGCCACCCTCCCTATCTCTGTAACCTACCCCAGTCCCTACAACCCTCCCTATCTATGTAACCTCCTCCAGCGCCGACAACCTTCCCTATCTTGATAACCTCCTCCAGGCCCTACAACCCTCTCTATCTCTGTAATCTCCTCCAGCCCCTACAACCCATCCTATCTATGTAACCTCCTCCAGCCCCTACAACCCTCCCTATCTATGTAACCTCCTCCAGCCCCTACAACCCTCCCTATCTTTGTAACCTCCCCCAGTCCCTACAACCCTCCCTATCTCTGTAACCTCCTACAGCCCCTACAACCCTCCCTATCTATGTAATCTCCTCCAGCCCCTACCACCCACCCTATCTATGTAACCTCCTCCAGCCCCTACAACCCTCCCTATCTCTGTCAACACCTCCAGCCCCTGCAACCCTCCCTATCTCTGCAACCGCCTCCACCCCTACAACCCTCCCTATCTCTGTAACCTCCTCCAGTCCCTACAACCCTTCCTATCTATGTAACCTCCTCCAACGCCAACAACCCTCCCTATCTTTATAACCTCCTCCAGGCCCGACAACCCTCTCTATCTCTGTAATCTCCTCCAGCCCCTACAACCCACCCTATCTATGTAACCTCCTCCAGCCCCTCCAACCCTCCCTATCTCTGTAACCTCCTCCAGCCCCTGCAACCCTCCCGATCTCTGCAACCTCCTCCAGCCCCTGCATCCCTCCCTATCTATGTAACTTCCTCCAGCCCCTGCAACCCTACCTATCTCTGTAACCTCTTCCAGCCCCTCCAACCCTCCCTATCTTTGTAACCTCCTCCAGCCGCTACAACCCTCCCTATCATTGTAACCTCCTCCAGCCCCTACAACCCTCCCTATCTATGTAACCTCCTCCAGCCCCTGCAACCCTCCCTATCTCTGTAATCTCCTCCAGCCCCTACAACCCTCCTTATCTCTATAACCTCCTCCAGCCCCTACAACCCTCCCTGTCTCTGTAACCTCCTCCACCCCTACAACCCTCCCTATCTCTGTAACCTCCTCCAGTCCCTACAACCCTTCCTATCTATGTAACCTCCTCCAGCGCCGACAACCCTCCCTATCTTAATAACCTCCTCCAGGCCCTACAACCCTCTCTTATCTCTGTAATCTCCTCCAGCCCCGATAACCCACCCTATCTATGTAGCCTCCTCCAGCCCCTACAACCCTCCCTATCTATGTAACCTCCTCCAGCCCCTACAACCCTCCCTATCTTTGTAACCTCCCCCAGTCCCTACAACCCTCCCTATCTCTGTAACATCCTCCAGCCCCTACAACCCTCCCTATCTATGTAACCTCCTCCAGCCCCTACAACCCTCCCTTTCTCTGCAACCTCCTCCAGCCCCTGCATCCCTCCCTATCTATGTAACCTCCTCCAGCCCCTACAACCCTCCCTATCTCTGTAACCTCCTCCAGCCCCTACAACCCTCCCTATCTCTGTAACCTCCTCCACCCCTACAACCCTCCCTATCTCTGTAACCTCCTCCAGCCCCTACAACCCTCCCTATTTATGTAACCTACCCCAGTCCCTCCAACCCTCTCTATCTCTGTAATCTCCTCCAGCCCCTACAACCCACCCTATCTATGTAACCTCCTCCAGCCCCTACAACCCTCCCTATCTATGTAACATCCTCCAGCCCCTACAACCCTCCCTATCTTTGTAACCTACCCCAGTCCCTACAACCCTCCCTATCTCTGTAACCTCCTACAGCCCCTACAACCCTCCCTATCTATGCAACCTCCTCCAGCCCCTACAACCCTCCCTATCTCTGTAACCTCCTCCAGCCCCTACAACACTCCCTATCTCTGCAACCTCCTCCAGCCCCTGCATCCCTCCCTATCTATGTAACCTCCTCCAGCCCCTGCAACCCTCCCTATCTCTGTAACCTCTTCCAGCCCCTCCAACCCTCCCTATCTCTGTAACCTCCTCCAGCCGCGACAACCCTCCCTATCATTGTAACCTCCTCCAGCCCCTACAACCCTCCCTATCTATGTAACCTCCTCCAGCCCCTGCAACCCTCCCTATCTCTGTAACCTCCTCCAGCCCCTACAACCCTCCTTATCTCTATAACCTCCTCCAGCCCCTACAGCCCTCCCTATCACTGTAACCTCCTCCAGCCCCTACTACCCTCCCTATCTCTGTAACCTCCTCCAGCCCCTACAACCCTCCCTATCTATGTAACCTCCTCCAGCCCCTGCAACTCTCCCTATCTCTGTGACCTACCCCAGTCCCTACAACCCTCCCTTTCTATGTAACCTCCTCCAGCGCCGACAACCCTCCCTATCTTTATAACCTCCTCCAGGCCCGACAACCCACCCTATCTATGTAACCTCCTCCAGCCCCTACAACCCTCCCTATCTATGTAACCTCCTCCAGCCCCTACAACCCTCCCTATCTTTGTAACCTCCCCCAGTCCCTACAACCCTCCCTATCTCTGTAACCTCCTCCAGCCCCTACAACCCTCCCTATCTCTGCAACCTCCTCCAGCCACTACAACCCTCCCTATCTCTGTAACCTCCTCCAGCCGCTACAACCCTCCCTATCTCTGTAACCTCCTCCAGCCCCGACAACCCTCCCTATCTCTGAAACCTCCTCAAGCCCCTCCAACCCTCTCTATCTCTGTAACCTCCTCCAGCCCCGACAACCCTCCCTATCTATGTAACCTCCTCCAGCCCCTACAACCGTCCCGATCTCTGCAACCTCCTCCAGCCCCTACACCCCTCCCTAACTCTGTAACCTCCTCCAGCCCCTACAACCGTCCCGATCTCTGTAACCTACCCCAGTCCCTACAACGCTCCCTATCTCTGTAACCTCCTCCAGCGCCTACAACCCTCCCTATCTTTGTAACCTCCTCCAGCCCCTACAACCCTCCCTATCTATGTAACCTCCTGCAAACCCTACAACCCTCCCTATCTTTGTAACCTCCCCCAGACCCTACAACCGTCCCTATCTCTGTAACCTCCTCCAGCCCCTACAACCCTTCCTATCTCTGTAACCTCCTCCAGCCCCTACAACCCTCCCTATCTATGTAACCTCCTCCAGCCCCTGCCACCCTCCCTATCTCTGTAACCTACCCCAGTCCCTACAACCCTCCCTATCTATGTAAGCTCCTCCAGCGCCGACAACCTTCCCTATCTTTATAACCTCCTCCAGGCCCTACAACCCTCTCTATCTCTGTAATCTCCTCCAGCCCCTACAACCCATCCTATCTATGTAACCTCCTCCAGCCCCTACAACCCTCCCTATCTATGTAACCTCCTCCAGCCCCTACAACCCTCCCTATCTTTGTAACCTCCCCCAGTCCCTACAACCCTCCCTATCTATGTAATCTCCTCCAGCCCCTACAACCCACCCTATCTCTGTAACCTCCTCCAGCCCCTACAACCCTCCCTATCTCTGTCACCTCCTCCAGTCCCTACAACCCTCCCTATCTATGTAATCTCCTCCAGCCCCTACAACCCACCCTATCTCTGTAACCTCCTCCAGCCCCTACAACCCTCCCTATCTCTGTAACCTCCTCCAGCCCCTACAACCCTCCCTATCTCTGTCATCTCCTCCAGCCCCTACAACCCTCCCTATCTCTGCAACCTCCTCCACCCCTACAACCCTCCCTATCTCTGTAACCTCCTCCAGTCCCTACAACCCTTCCTATCTATGTAACCTCCTCCAACGCCAACAACCCTCCCTATCTTTATAACCTCCTCCAGGCCCTACAACCCTCTCTATCTCTGTAATCTCCTCCAGCCCCTACAACCCACCCTATCTATGTAACCTCCTCCAGCCCCTACAACCCTCCCTATCTCTGTAACCTCCTCCAGCCCCTACAACCCTCCCTATCTCTGCAACCTCCTCCAGCCCCTGCATCCCTCCCGATCTATGTAACTTCCTCCAGCCCCTGCAACCCTACCTATCTCTGCAACCTCTTCCAGCCCCTCCAACCCTCCCTATCTTTGTAACCTCCTCCAGCCCCTACAACCCTCCCTTTCTCTGTAACCTCCTCCAGCCCCAACAACCCTCCCTATCTCTGCAACCTCCTCCAGCCCCTGCATCCCTCCCTATCTATGTAACCTCCTCCAGCCCCTACAACCCTCCCTATCTCTGTAACCTCCTCCACCCCTACAACCCTCCCTATCAATGTAACCTCCTCCAGCCCCTGCAACCCTCCCTATCTTTGTAACCTCCTCCAGCCCCTACAACACTCCCTATCTTTGTAACCTCCTCCAGCCCCTACAACCCCCTCTCTCTCTGTAAACTCCTCCAGCCCCTACAACACTCCCTATCTTTGTAACCTCCTCCTGCCCCTACAACCCTCCCTATCTTTGTAACCTCCTCCAGCCCCTCCAACCCTCCCGATCCTTGTAACCTCCTCCAGGCCCTCCAACCCTCCCTATCTTTGTAACCTCCTCCTGCCCCTACAACCCTCCCTATCTTTGTAACCTCCTCCAGCCCCTACAACCCTCCCGATCCTTGTAACCTCCTCCAGCCCCTACAACCCTCCCTATCCTTGAAACCTCCTCCAGCCCCTACAACTCCCTCTATCTCTGTAACCTCCTCCAGCCCCTACACCCCTCCCTATCTCTGTAACCTCCTCCAGCTCCAACAACCCTCCCTATCTATGTAACCTCGTCCAGCCCCTGCAACCCTCCCTATCTCTGTAACCTCCTCCAGCCCCTACAACCCTCCCTATCTATGTAACCTCCTCCAGCCCCTGCAACCCTCCCTATCTCTGTAACCTCCTCCAGCCCCTACAACCCTCCCTATCTATGCAACCTCCTCCAGCCCCTACAACCCTCCCTATCTCTGTAACCTCCTCCAGCCACTACAACCCTCCCTATCTCTGTAACCTCCTCCAGCCACTACAACCCTCCCTATCTCTGGAACCTCCTCCAGCCACTGTAACCCTCCCTATCTCTGTAACCTCCTCCAGCCCCGACAACCCTCCCTATCTCTGTAACCTCCTCCAGCCACTACAACCCTCTCTATCTCTGTCACCTCCTCCAGCCCCTACAACCCTCTCGATCTGTATAACTTCCTCCAGCCCCTACAACCCTCCCTATCTCTGCAACCTCCTCCAGCCCCTACACCCCTCCCTAACTCTGTAACCTCCTCCAGCCCCTACAACCCTCCCTATCTCTGTAACCTACCCCAGTCCCTACAACGCTCCCTATCTTTGTAACCTCCTCCAGCGACGACAACCTTCCCTATCTTGAGAACCTCCTCCAGGCCCTACAACCCTCTCTATCTCTGTAAACTCCTCCAGCCCCTACAACCCATCCTATCTATGTAACCTCCTCCAGCCCCTACAACCCTCCCTATCTATGTAACCTTCTCCAGCCACTACAACCCTCCCTATCTTTGTAACCTCCCCCAGTCCCTACAACCCTCCCTATCTCTGTAACCTCCTACAGCCCCTACAACCCTCCCTGTCTATGTAATCTTCTCCAGCCCCTACAACCCACCCTATCTATGTAACCTCCTCCAGCCCCTACAACCCTCCCTATCTCTGTCACCTCCTCCAGCCCCTACAACCCTCCCTATCTCTGCAACCTCCTCCACCCCTACAACCCTCCCTATCTCTGTAACCTCCTCCAGTCCCTACAACCCTTCCTATCTATGTAACCTCCTCCAACGCCAACAACCCTCCCTATCTTTATAACCTCCTCCAGGCCCTACAACCCTCTCTATCTCTGTAATCTCCTCCAGCCCCTACAACCCACCCTATCTCTGTAACCTCCTCCAGCCCCTACAACCCTCCCTGTCTATGTAATCTCCTCCAGCCCCTACAACCCACCCTATCTATGTAACCTCCTCCAGCCCCTACAACCCTCCCTATCTCTGTAACCTCCTCCAGCCCCTACAACCCTCCCTATCTCTGCAACCTCCTCCAGCCCCTGCATCCCTCCCTATCTATGTAACCTCCTCCAGCCCCTGCAACCCTCCCTATCTCTGTAACCTCCACCAGCCCCTACATCCCTCCCGATCTTTGTAACCTCCTCCAGCCCCTCCAACCCTCCCTATCTTTGTAACCTCCTCCTGCCCCTACAACCCTCCCTATCTTTGTAACCTCCTCCAGCCCCTACAACCCTCCCGATCCTTGTAACCTCCTCCAGCCCATACAACCCTCCCTATCCTTGAAACCTCCTCCAGCCCCTACAACTCCCTCTATCTCTGTAACCTCCTCCAGCCCCTACACCCCTCCCTATCTCTGTAACCTCCTCCAGCCCCAACAACCCTCCCTATCTATGTAACCTCGTCCAGCCCCTGCAACCCTCCCTATCTCTGGAACCTCCTCCAGCCCCTACAACCCTCCCTATCTATGTAACCACCTCCAGCCCCTGCAACCCTCCCTATCTCTGTAACCTCCTCCAGCCCCTACAACCCTCCCTATCGATGTAACCTCCTCCAGCCTCTGCAACCCTCCCTATCTCTGTAACCTCCACCAGCCCCTACAACCCTCCCTATCTGTGTAACCTCCTCCAGCCCCTGCAACCCTTTCTATCTCTGTAACCTCCTCCAGCCCCTACAACCCTCCCTATCTCTGTAACCTCCTCCACCCCAACAACCCTCCCTATCTCTGTAACCTCCTCCAGCCCCTACAACCCTCCCTATCTTTGTAACCTCCTCCAGCCCCTACAACCCCCTCTCTCTCTGTAAACTCCTCCAGCCCCTACAACCCTCCCTGTCTTTGTAACCTCCTCCAGGCCCTACAACCCTCCCTATCTTTGTAACCTCCTCCTGCCCCTACAACCCTCCCTATCTTTGTTACCTCCTCCAGCCCCCACAACTCTCCCTATCCTTGTAACCTCCTCCAGCCACTGCAACCCTCCCTATCCTTGAAACCTCCTCCAGCCCCTACAACTCCCTCTATCTCTGTAACCTCCTCCAGCCCCTACACCCCTCCCTATCTCTGTAACCTCCTCCAGCCCCAACAACCCTCCCTATCTATGTAACCTCGTCCAGCCCCTGCAACCCTCCCTATCTCTGGAACCTCCTCCAGCCCCTACAACCCTCCCTATCTATGTAACCACCTCCAGCCCCTGCAACCCTCCCTATCTCTGTAACCTCCTCCAGCCCCTACAACCCTCCCTATCGATGTAACCTCCTCCAGCCCCTGCAACCCTCCCTATCTCTGTAACCTCCACCAGCCCCTACAACCCTCCCTATCTGTGTAACCTCCTCCAGCCCCTGCAACCCTTTCTATCTCTGTAACCTCCTCCAGCCCCTACAACCCTCCCTATCTCTGTAACCTCCTCCACCCCAACAACCCTCCCTATCTCTGTAACCTCCTCCAGCCCCTACAACCCTCCCTATCTTTGTAACCTCCTCCAGCCCCTACAACCCCCTCTCTCTCTGTAAACTCCTCCAGCCCCTACAACCCTCCCTGTCTTTGTAACCTCCTCCAGGCCCTACAACCCTCCCTATCTTTGTAACCTCCTCCTGCCCCTACAACCCTCCCTATCTTTGTAACCTCCTCCAGCCCCTACAACTCTCCCTATCCTTGTAACCTCCTCCAGCCCCTGCAACCCTCCCTATCCTTGAAACCTCCTCCAGCCCCTACAACTCCCTCTATCTCTGTAACCTCCTCCAGCCCCTACACCCCTCCCGATCTCTGTAACCTCCTCCAGCCCCAACAACCCTCCCTATCTATGTAACCTCGTCCAGCCCCTGCAACCCTCCCTATCTCTGTAACCTCCTCCAGCCCCTCCAACCCTCCCTATCTATGTAACCTCCTCCAGCCCCTGCAACCCTCCCTATCTCTGTAACCTGCCCCAGTCCCTACAACCCTCCCTATCTATGTAACCTCCTCCAGCGCCGACAACCCTCCCTATCTTTATAACCTCCTCCAGGCCCTACAATCCTCTCTATCTCTGTAATCTCCTCCAGCCCCTACAACCCACCCTATCTTTGTAACCTCCTCCAGCCCCTACAACCCTCCCTATCTTTGTAACCTCCCCCAGTCCCTGCAACCCTCCCTATCTCTGTAACCTCCTCCAGCCCCTACAACCCTTCCTATCTATGTAACCTCCTCCAGCCCCTACAACCCTCACTGTCTCTGTAACCTCCTCCATCCCCGTCAACCCTCCCTATCTCTGCAACCTCCTCCAGCCCCTGCATCCCTCCCTATCTATGTAACCTCCTCCAGCCCCTACAACCCTCCCTATCTCTGTAACCTCCTCCAGCCCCTACAACCCTCCCCATCTCTGTAACCTCCTCCACCCCTACAACCCTCCCTATCTCTGTAACCTCCTCCAGCCCCTACAACCCTCCCTATCAATGTAACCTACCCCAGTCCCTACAACCCTCCCTATCTATGTAACCTCCTCCAACGCTGACAACCCTCCCTATCTTTATCACCTCCTCCAGGCCTTACAACCCACTCTATCTCTGTAATCTCCTCCAGCCCCTACAACCCACCCTATCTATGTAACCTCCTCCAGCCCCTACATCCCTCCCTATCTCTGTAACATCCTCCAGCCCCGACAACCCTCCCTATCTTTGTAATCTACCCCAGTCCCTGCAACCCTCCCTATCTCTGTAACCTCCTACAGCCCCTACAACCCTCCCTATCTATGTAACCTCCTCCAGCCCCTACAACCCTCCCTATCTCTGTATCCTCCTCCAGCCCCGACAACCCTCCCTATCTCTGCAACCTCCTCCAGCCCCTGCATCCCTCCCTATCTATGTAACCTCCTCCAGCCCCTGCAACCTTCCCTATCTCTGTAACCTCTTCCAGCCCCTCCAACCCTCCCTATCTTTGTAACCTCCTCCAGCCCCTACAACCCTCCCTATCTATGTAACCTCCTCCAGCCCCTGCAACCCTCCCAATCTCTGTAACCTCCTCCAGCCCCTACAACCCTCCTTATCTCTATAACCTCCTCCAGCCCCTACAGCCCTCCCTATCTCTGTAACCTCGTCCAGCCCCTACAACCCACCCTATCTATGTAACCTCCTCCAGCCCCTACAACCCTCCCTATCTATGTAACCTCCTCCAGCCCCTACAACCCTCCCTATCTTTGTAACCTGCCCCAGTCCCTACAACCCTCCCTATCTCTGTAACCTGCTCCAGCCCCTACAACCCTCCCTATCTATGCAACCTCCTCCAGCCCCTACAACCCTCCCTATCTCTGTGACCTCCTCCAGCCACTACAACCCTCCCTATCTCTGTAACCTCCTCCAGCCGCTACAACCCTCCCAATCTCTGTAAACTCCTCCAGCCACTACAACCCTCCCTATCTCTGGAACCTCCTCCAGCCACGATAACCCTCCCTATGTCTGTAACCTCCTCCAGCCCCGACAACCCTCCCTATCTCTGAAACCTCCTCAAGCCCCTCCAACCCTCTCTATCTCTGTAACCTCCTCCAGCCCCTACAACCCTCTCGATCTGTATAACTTCCTCCAGCCCCTACAACCCTCCCTATCTCTGCAACCTCCTCCAACCCCTTCACCCCTCCCTAACTCTGTAACCTCCTCCAGCCCCTACAACCCTCCCTATCTCTGTAACCTACCCCAGTCCCCACAACGCTCCCTATCTTTGTAACCTCCCCCAGACCCTACAACCGTCCCTATCTTTGTAACCTCCTCCAGCCCCTACAACCCTCCCTATCTCTGTCACCTCCTCCAGCCCCTACAACACTCCCTATCTATGTAACCTCCTCCAGCCCCTGCCACCCTCCCTATCTCTGTAACCTACCCCAGTCCCGACAACCCTCCCTATCTATGTAACCTCCTCCAGCGCCGACAACCTTCCCTATCTTTATAACCTCCTCCAGGCCCTACAACCCTCTCTATCTCTGTAATCTCCTCCAGCCCCTACAACCCATCCTATCTATGTAACCTCCTCCAGCCCCTACAACCCTCCCTATCTATGTAACCTCCTCCAGCCCCTACAACCCTCCCTATCTTTGTAACCTCCCCCAGTCCCTACAACCCTCCCTATTTCTGTAACCTCCTACAGCCCCTACAACCCTCCCTATCTATGTAATCTCCTCCAGCCCCTACAACCCACCCTATCTATGTAACCTCCTCCAGCCCCTACAACCCTCCCTATCTCTGTCACCTCCTCCAGCCCCTACAACCCTCCCTATCTCTGCAACCTCCTCCACCCCTACAACCCTCCCTATCTCTGTAACCTCCTCCAGTCCCTACAACCCTTCCTATCTATGTAACCTCCTCCAACGCCAACAACCCTCCCTATCTTTATAACCTCCTCCAGGCCCTACAACCCTCTCTATCTCTGTAATCTCCTCCAGCCCCTACAACCCACCCTATCTATGTAACCTCCTCCAGCCCCTACAACCCTCCCTATCTCTGTAACCTCCTCCAGCCCCTACAACCCTCCCTATCTCTGTAACCTCCTCCAGCCCCTACAACCCTCCCTATCTCTGCAACCTCCTCCAGCCCCTGCATCCCTCCCTATCTATGTAACTTCCTCCAGCCCCTGCAACCCTACCTATCTCTGTAACCTCTTCCAGCCCCTCCAACCCTCCCTGTCTTTGTAACCTCCTCCAGCCGCTACAACCCTCCCTATCTATGTAACCTCCTCCAGCCCCTGCAACCCTCCCTATCTCTGTAACCTCCTCCAGCCCCTACAACCCTCCTTATCTCTATAACCTCCTCCAGCCCCTGCAACCCTCCCTATCTCTGTAACCTCCTCCACCCCTACAACCCTCCCTATCTCTGTAACCTCCTCCAGTCCCTACAACCCGTCCTATCTATGTAACCTCCTCCAGCGCCGACAACCCTCCCTATCTTAATAACCTCCTCCAGGCCCTACAACCCTCTCTTATCTCTGTAATCTCGTCCAGCCCCTGCATCCCTCCCTATCTCTGTAACCTCCTCCAGCCCCTACAACCCTCCTTATCTCTATAACCTCCTCCAGCCCCTGCAACCCTCCCTATCTCTGTAACCTCCTCCACCCCTACAACCCTCCCTATCTCTGTAACCTCCTCCAGTCCCTACAACCCGTCCTATCTATGTAACCTCCTCCAGCCCCTACAACCCTCCCTGTCTCTGTAACCTCCCCCAGTCCCTACAACCCACCCTATCTCTGCAACCTCCTCCAGCCCCGACAAACCTCCCTATCTATGTATCCTCCTCCAGCCCCTACAACCCTCCCTTTCTCTGTAACCTCCTCCAGCCCCGACAACCCTCCCTATCTCTGCAACCTCCTCCAGCCCCTGCATCCCTCCCTATCTATGTAACCTCCTCCAGCCCCTACAACCCTCCCTATCTCTGTAACCTCCTCCAGCCCCTACAACCCTCCCTATCGATGTAACCTCCTCCAGCCCCTGCAACCCTCCCTATCTCTGTAACCTCCACCAGCCCCTACAACCCTCCCTATCTGTGTAACCTCCTCCAGCCCCTGCAACACTCCCTATCTCTGTAACCTCCTCCACCCCAACAACCCTCCCTATCTCTGTAACCTCCTCCAGCCCCTACAACCCTCCCGATCTTTGTAACCTCCTCCAGCCCCTACAACACTCCCTATCTCTGTAACCTCCTCCACCCCAACAACCCTCCCTATCTCTGTAACCTCCTCCAGCCCCTCCAACCCTCCCTGTCTTTGTAACCTCCTCCAGGCCCTGCAACCCTCCCTATCTTTGTAACCTCCTCCAGCCGCTACAACCCTCCTTATCATTGTAACCTCCTCCAGCCCCTACAACCCTCCCTATCTATGTAACCTCCTCCAGCCCCAGCAACCCTCCCTATCTCTGTAACCTCCTCCAGCCCCTACAACCCTCCTTATCTCTATAACCTCCTCCAGCCCCTACAACCCTCCCTATCGCTGTAACCTCCTCCACCCCTACAACCCTCCCTCTCTCTGTAACCTCCTCCAGTCCCTACAACCCTTCCTATCTATGTAACCTCCTCCAGCGCCGACAACCCTCCCTATCTTAATAACCTCCTCCAGGCCCTACAACCCTCTCTTACCTCTGTAATCTCCTCCAGCCCCTATAACCCACCCTATCTATGTAACCTCCTCCAGCCCCGACAACCCTCCCTATCTATGTAACCTCCTCCAGCCCCTACAACCCTCCCTATCTTTGTAACCTCCACCAGTCCCTACAACCCTCCCTATCTCTGTAACCTCCTCCAGCCCCTACAACCCTCCCTATCCATGTAACCTCCTCCAGCCCCGACAACCCTCCCTATCTCTGCAACCTCCTCCAGCCCCTGCATCCCTCCCTATCTATGTAACCTCCTCCAGCCCCTACAACCCTCCCTATCTCTGTAACCTCCTCCAGCCCCTACAACCCTCCCTATCTATGTAACCTCCTCCAGCCCCTGCAACCCTCCCTATCTCTGTAACCTCCACCAGCCCCTACAACCCTCCCTATCTGTGTAACCTCCTCCAGCCCCTGCAACCCTCTCTATCTCTGCAACCTCCTCCAGCCCCTACAACCCTCCCGATCTTTGTAACCTCCTCCAGCCCCTACAACACTCCCTGTCTCTGTAACCTCCTCCACCCCAACAACCCTCCCTATCTCTGTAACCTCCTCCAGCCCCTACAACCCTCCCTATCTTTGTAACCTCCTCCAGCCCCTACAACCCCCTCTCTCTCTGTAAACTCCTCCAGCCCCTACAACCCTCCCTGTCTTTGTAACCTCCTCCAGGCCCTACAACCCTCCCTATCTTTGTAACCTCCTCCTGCCCCTACAACCCTCCCTATCTTTGTAACCTCCTCCAGCCCCTACAACCCTCCCTATCCTTGTAACCTCCTCCAGCCCCTACAACCCTCCCTTTCTATGTAACCTCGTCCAGCCCCTGCAACCCTCCCTATCTCTGTAACCTCCTCCAGCCCCTACAACCCTCCCTATCTATGTAACCTCCTCCAGCCCCTGCAACCCTCCCTATCTCTGTAACCTACCCCAGACCCTACAACCCTCCCTATCTATGTAACCTCCTCCAGCGCCGACAACCCTCCCTATCTTTATAACCTCCTCCAGGCCCTACAATCCTCTCTATCTCTGTAATCTCCTCCAGCCCCTACAACCCTCCCTATCTATGTAACCTCCTCCAGCCCCTGCAACCCTCCCTATCTCTGTAACCTACCCCAGTCCCTACAATCCTCCCTATCTATGTAACCTCCTCCAGCGCCGACAACCCTCCCTATCTTTATAACCTCCTCCACCCCAACAACCCTCCCTATCTCTGTAACCTCCTCCAGCCCCTACAACCCTCCCTATCTTTGTAACCTCCCCCAGTCCCTACAACCCTCCCTATCTCTGTAACCTCCTCCAGCCCCTACAACCCTCCCTATCTATGTAACCTCCTCCAGCCCCTACAACCCTCCCTATCTATGTAACCTCCTCCAGCCCCGTCAACCCTCCCTATCTCTGCAACCTCCTCCAGCCCCTGCATCCCTCCCTATCTATGTAACCTCCTCCAGCCCCTACAACCCTCCCTATCTCTGGAACCTCCTCCAGCCCCTACAACCCTCCCTATCTCTGTAACCTGCTCCACCCCTACAACCCTCCCTATCTCTGTAACCTCCTCCAGCCCCTACAACCCTCCCTATCTATGTAACCTACCCCAGTCCCTACAACCCTCCCTATCTATGTAACCTCCTCCAACGCCGACAACCCTCCCTATCTTTATAACCTCCTCCAGGCCTTACAACCCTCCCTATCTATGTAACCTCCTCCAGCCCCTACAACCCTCCCTATCTTTGTAACCTCCCCCAGTCCCTACAACCCTCCCTATCTCTGTAACCTCCTCCAGCCCCTACAACCCTCCCTATCTATGCAACCTCCTCCAGCCCCTACAACCCTCCCTATCTATGTAACATCCTCCAGCCCCTACAACCCTCCCTATCTTTGTAACCTCCCCCAGTCCCTACAACCCTCCCTATCTCTGTAACCTCCTCCAGCCACTACAACCCTCCCTATCTCTGTAACCTCCTCCAGCCGCTACAACCCTCCCTATCCCTGTAACCTCCTCCAGCCACTACAACCCTCCGTATCTCTGGAACCTCCTCCAGCCACTGTAACCCTCCCTATCTCTGTAACCTCCTCCAGCCCCGACAACCCTCCCTATCTCTGAAACCTCCTCAAGCCCCTCCAACCCTCTCTATCTCTGTAACCTCCTCCTGCCCCTGCAACCCTCTCGATCTGTATAACTTCCTCCAGCCCCTACAACCCTCCCTATCTCTGCAACCTCCTCCAGCCCCTACACCCCTCCCTAACTCTGTAACCTCCTCCAGCCCCTACAACCCTCCCTATCTCTGTAACCTACCCCAGTCCCTACAACGCTCCCTATCTTTGTAACCTCCTCCAGCGCCTACAACCCTCCCTATCTTTGTAACCTCCTCCAGCACCTACAACCCTCCCTATCTATGTAACCTCCTCCAAACCCTACAACCCTCCCTATCTTTGTAACCTCCCCCAGACCCTACAACCGTCCCTATCTCTGTAACCTCCTCCAGCCCCGACAACCCTTCCTATCTCTGTAACCTCCTCCAGCCCCTACAACCCTCCCTATCTATGTAACCTCCTCCAACCCCTGCCACCCTCCCTATCTCTGTAACCTACCCCAGTCCCTACAACCCTCCCTATCTATGTAACCTCCTCCAGCGCCGACAACCTTCCCTATCTTTATAACCTCCTCCAGGCCCTACAACCCTCTCTATCTCTGTAATCTCCTCCAGCCCCTACAACCCATCCTATCTCTGTAACCTCCTCCAGCCCCTACAACCCTCCCTGTCTCTGTAACCTCCTACAGCCCCTACAACCCTCCCTATCTATGTAATCTCCTCCAGCCCCTACAACCCTCCCTATCTATGTAACCTCCTCCAGCCCCTACAACCCTCCCTATCTTTGTAACCTCCCCCAGTCCCTACAACCCTCCCTGTCTCTGTAACCTCCTACAGCCCCTACAACCCTCCCTATCTATGTAACCTCCTCCAACGCCAACAACCCTCCCTATCTTTATAACCTCCTCCAGGCCCTACAACCCTCCCTATCTCTGCAACCTCCTCCAGCCCCTGCATCCCTCCCTATCTATGTAACTTCCTCCAGCCCCTGCAACCCTACCTATCTCTGCAACCTCTTCCAGCCCCTCCAACCCTCCCTATCTATGTAACCTCTTCCAGCCCCTACAACCCTCCCTATCTCTGTAACCTCCTCCAGCCCCTACAACCCTCCCTATCGATGTAACCTCCTCCAGCCCCTGCAACCCTCCCTATCTCTGTAACCTCCACCAGCCCCTACAACCCTCCCGATCTTTGTAACCTCCTCCAGCCCCTACAACACTGCCTATCTTTGTAACCTCCTCCAGCCCCTACAACCCCCTCTCTCTCTGTAAACTCCTCCAGCCCCTACAACCCTCCCTGTCTTTGTAACCTCCTCCAGGCCCTCCAACCCTCCCTATCTTTGTAACCTCCTCCTGCCCCTACAACCCTCCCTATCTATGCAACCTCCTCCAGCCCCTACAACCCTCCCTATCTATGCAACATCCTCCAGTCCCTACAACCCTCCCTATCTATGTAACCTCCTCCAGCCCCTGCAACCCTCCCTATCTCTGTAACCTACCCCAGTCCCTACAACCCTCCCTATCTATGTAACCTCCTCCAGCGCCGACAACCCTCCCTATCTTTATAACCTCCTCCAGGCCCTACAATCCTCTCTGTCTCTGTAATCTCCTCCAGCCCCTACAACCCACCCTATCTATGTAACCTCCTCCAGCCCCTACAACCCTCCCTATCTTTGTAACCTCCCCCAGTCCCTACAACCCTCCCTATCTCTGTAACCTCCTCCAGCCCCTACAACCCTCCCTATCTATGTAACCTCCTCCAGCCCCTACAACCCTCCCTATCTGTGTAACCTCCTCCAGCCCCGACAACCCTCCCTATCTCTGCAACCTCCTCCAGCCCCTGCATCCCTCCCTATCTATGTAACCTCCTCCAGCCCCTACAACCCTCCCTATCTCTGTAACCTGCTCCACCCATACAACCCTCCCTATCTCTGTAACCTCCTCCAGCCCCTACAACCCTCCCTATCTATGTAACCTACCCCAGTCCCTACAACCCTCCCTATCTATGTAACCTCCTCCAGCCCCTACAACCCTCCCTATCTCTGTAACCTGCTCCACCCATACAACCCTCCCTATCTCTGTAACCTCTTCCAGCCCCTCCAACCCTCCCTGTCTTTGTAACCTCCTCCAGCCGCTACAACCCTCCCTATCTATGTAACCTCCTCCAGCCCCTGCAACCCTCCCTATCTCTGTAACCTCCTCCAGCCCCTACAACCCTCCTTATCTCTATAACCTCCTCCAGCCCCTGCAACCCTCCCTATCTCTGTAACCTCCTCCACCCATACAACCCTCCCTATCTCTGTAACCTCTTCCAGCCCCTCCAACCCTCCCTGTCTTTGTAACCTCCTCCAGCCGCTACAACCCTCCCTATCTATGTAACCTCCTCCAGCCCCTGCAACCCTCCCTATCTCTGTAACCTCCTCCAGCCCCTACAACCCTCCCTATCTCTGTAACCTCCTCCAGTCCCTACAACCCGTCCTATCTATGTAACCTCCTCCAGCGCCGACAACCCTCCCTATCTTAATAACCTCCTCCAGGCCCTACAACCCTCTCTTATCTCTGTAATCTCGTCCAGCCCCTGCATCCCTCCCTCTCTCTGTAACCTCCTCCAGCCCCTACAACCCTCCCTATCTCTGTAACCTCCTCCAGTCCCTACAACCCGTCCTATCTATGTAACCTCCTCCAGCGCCGACAACCCTCCCTATCTTTATAACCTCCTCCAGGCCCTACAACCCTCTCTATCTCTGTAACCTCCTCCAGCCCCTACAACCCTCCCTATCTTTGTAACCTCCCCCAGTCCCTACAACCCTCCCTATCTCTGCAACCTCCTCCAGCCCCGACAACCCTCCCTATCTATGTATCCTCCTCCAGCCCCTACAACCCTCCCTTTCTCTGTAACCTCCTCCAGCCCCGACAACCCTCCCTATCTCTGCAACCTCCTCCAGCCCCTGCATCCCTCCCTATCTATGTAACCTCCTCCAGCCCCTACAACCCTCCCTATCTCTGTAACCTCCTCCAGCCCCTACAACCCTCCCTATCGATGTAACCTCCTCCAGCCCCTGCAACCCTCCCTATCTCTGTAACCTCCACCAGCCCCTACAACCCTCCCTATCTGTGTAACCTCCTCCAGCCCCTGCAACACTCCCTATCTCTGTAACCTCCTCCACCCCAACAACCCTCCCTATCTCTGTAACCTCCTCCAGCCCCTACAACCCTCCCGATCTTTGTAACCTCCTCCAGCCCCTACAACACTCCCTATCTCTGTAACCTCCTCCACCCCAACAACCCTCCCTATCTCTGTAACCTCCTCCAGCCCCTCCAACCCTCCCTGTCTTTGTAACCTCCTCCAGGCCCTGCAACACTCCCTATCTTTGTAACCTCCTCCTGCCGCTACAACCCTCCCTATCTATGTAACCTCCTCCAGCCCCAGCAACCCTCCCTATCTCTGTAACCTCCTCCAGCCCCTACAACCCTCCTTATCTCTGTAACCTCCTCCAGTCCCTACAACCCTTCCTATCTATGTAACCTCCTCCAGCGCCGACAACCCTCCCTATCTTAATAACCTCCTCCAGGCCCTACAACCCTCTCTTACCTCTGTAATCTCCTCCAGCCCCTATAACCCACCCTATCTATGTAACCTCCTCCAGCCCCGACAACCCTCCCTACCTATGTAACCTCCTCCAGCCCCTACAACCCTCCCTATCTTTGTAACCTCCACCAGTCCCTACAACCCTCCCTATCTCTGTAACCTCCTCCAGCCCCTACAACCCTCCCTATCCATGTAACCTCCTCCAGCCCCGACAACCCTCCCTATCTCTGCAACCTCCTCCAGCCCCTGCATCCCTCCCTATCTATGTAACCTCCTCCAGCCCCTACAACCCTCCCTATCTCTGTAACCTCCTCCAGCCCCTACAACCCTCCCTATCTATGTAACCTCCTCCACCCCAACAACCCTCCCTATCTCTGTAACCTCCTCCAGCCCCTCCAACCCTCCCTGTCTTTGTAACCTCCTCCAGGCCCTGCAACACTCCCTATCTTTGTAACCTCCTCCTGCCGCTACAACCCTCCCTATCTATGTAACCTCCTCCAGCCCCAGCAACCCTCCCTATCTCTGTAACCTCCTCCAGCCCCTACAACCCTCCTTATCTCTGTAACCTCCTCCAGTCCCTACAACCCTTCCTATCTATGTAACCTCCTCCAGCGCCGACAACCCTCCCTATCTTAATAACCTCCTCCAGGCCCTAC
Organism: Heterodontus francisci; assembly: GCF_036365525.1. Taxonomy (NCBI): domain Eukaryota; kingdom Metazoa; phylum Chordata; class Chondrichthyes; order Heterodontiformes; family Heterodontidae; genus Heterodontus; species Heterodontus francisci. Next base: position 50,430 of record NW_027142327.1, read on the forward strand.
AACCCTCTCTTACCTCTGTAATCTCCTCCAGCCCCTATAACCCACCCTATCTATGTAACCTCCTCCAGCCCCGACAACCCTCCCTACCTATGTAACCTCCTCCAGCCCCTACAACCCTCCCTATCTTTGTAACCTCCACCAGTCCCTACAACCCTCCCTATCTCTGTAACCTCCTCCAGCCCCTACAACCCTCCCTATCCATGTAACCTCCTCCAGCCCCGACAACCCTCCCTATCTCTGCAACCTCCTCCAGCCCCTGCATCCCTCCCTATCTATGTAACCTCCTCCAGCCCCTACAACCCTCCCTATCTCTGTAACCTCCTCCAGCCCCTACAACCCTCCCTATCTATGTAACCTCCTCCAGCCCCTGCATCCCTCCCTATCTATGTAACCTCCTCCAGCCCCTACAACCCTCCCTATCTCTGTAACCTCCTCCAGCGCCTACAACCCTCCCTATCTGTGTAACCTCCTCCAGCCCCTGCAACCCTCTCTATCTCTGCAACCTCCTCCAGCCCCTACAACCCTCCCGATCTTTGTAACCTCCTCCAGCCCCTACAACACTCCCTGTCTCTGTAACCTCCTCCACCCCAACAACCCTCCCTATCTCTGTAACCTCCTCCAGCCCCTACAACCCTCCCTATCTTTGTAACCTCCTCCAGCCCCTACAACCCCCTCTCTCTCTGTAAACTCCTCCAGCCCCTACAACCCTCCCTGTCTTTGTAACCTCCTCCAGGCCCTACAACCCTCCCTATCTTTGTAACCTCCTCCTGCCCCTACAACCCTCCCTATCTTTGTAACCTCCTCCAGCCCCTACAACCCTCCCTATCCTTGTAACCTCCTCCAGCCCCGACAACCCTCCCTATCTATGTAACCTCGTCCAGCCCCTGCAACCCTCCCTATCTCTGTAACCTCCTCCAGCCCCTACAACCCTCCCTATCTATGTAACCTCCTCCAGCCCCTGCAACCCTCCCTATCTCTGTAACCTACCCCAGTCCCTACAACCCTCCCTATCTATGTAACCTCCTCCAGCGCCGACAACCCTCCCTATCTTTATAACCTCCTCCACCCCAACAACCCTCCCTATCTCTGTAACCTCCTCCAGCCCCTACAACCCTCCCTATCTTTGTAACCTCCCCCAGTCCCTACAACCCTCCCTATCTCTGTAACCTCCTCCAGCCCCTACAACCCTCCCTATCTATGTAACCTCCTCCAGCCCCTACAACCCTCCCTATCTATGTAACCTCCTCCAGCCCCGTCAACCCTCCCTATCTCTGCAACCTCCTCCAGCCCCTGCATCCCTCCCTATCTATGTAACCTCCTCCAGCCCCTACAACCCTCCCTATCTCTGGAACCTCCTCCAGCCCCTACAACCCTCCCTATCTCTGTAACCTGCTCCACCCCTACAACCCTCCCTATCTCTGTAACCTCCTCCAGCCCCTACAACCCTCCCTATCTATGTAACCTACCCCAGTCCCTACAACCCTCCCTATCTATGTAACCTCCTCCAACGCCGACAACCCTCCCTATCTTTATAACCTCCTCCCGGCCTTACAACCCTCCCTATCTATGTAACCTCCTCCAGCCCCTACAACCCTCCCTATCTTTGTAACCTCCCCCAGTCCCTACAACCCTCCCTATCTCTGTAACCTCCTCCAGCCCCTACAACCCTCCCTATCTATGCAACCTCCTCCAGCCCCTACAACCCTCCCTATCTATGTCACATCCTCCAGCCCCTACAACCCTCCCTATCTTTGTAACCTCCCCCAGTCCCTACAACCCTCCCTATCTCTGTAACCTCCTCCAGCCACTACAACCCTCCCTATCTCTGTAACCTCCTCCAGCCGCTACAACCCTCCCTATCTCTGTAACCTCCTCCAGCCACTACAACCCTCCCTATCTCTGGAACCTCCTCCAGCCACTGTAACCCTCCCTATCTCTGTAACCTCCTCCAGCCCCGACAACCCTCCCTATCTCTGAAACCTCCTCAAGCCCCTCCAGCCCTCTCTATCTCTGTAACCTCCTCCTGCCCCTGCAACCCTCTCGATCTGTATAACTTCCTCCAGCCCCTACAACCCTCCCTATCTCTGCAACCTCCTCCAGCCCCTACACCCCTCCCTAACTCTGTAACCTCCTCCAGCCCCTACAACCCTCCCTATCTCTGTAACCTCCCCCAGTCCCTACAACGCTCCCTATCTTTGTAACCTCCTCCAGCGCCTACAACCCTCCCTATCTTTGTAACCTCCTCCAGCCCCTACAACCCTCCCTATCTATGTAACCTCCTCCAAACCCTACAACCCTCCCTATCTTTGTAACCTCCCCCAGACCCTACAACCGTCCCTATCTCTGTAACCTCCTCCAGCCCCGACAACCCTTCCTATCTCTGTAACCTCCTCCAGCCCCTACAACCCTCCCTATCTATGTAACCTCCTCCAACCCCTGCCACCCTCCCTATCTCTGTAACCTACCCCAGTCCCTACAACCCTCCCTATCTATGTAACCTCCTCCAGCGCCGACAACCTTCCCTATCTTTATAACCTCCTCCAGGCCCTACAACCCTCTCTATCTCTGTAATCTCCTCCAGCCCCTACAACCCATCCTATCTCTGTAACCTCCTCCAGCCCCTACAACCCTCCCTGTCTCTGTAACCTCCTACAGCCCCTACAACCCTCCCTATCTATGTAATCTCCTCCAGCCCCTACAACCCTCCCTATCTATGTAACCTCCTCCAGCCCCTACAACCCTCCCTATCTTTGTAACCTCCCCCAGTCCCTACAACCCTCCCTGTCTCTGTAACCTCCTACAGCCCCTACAACCCTCCCTATCTATGTAATCTCCTCCAGCCCCTACAACCCACCCTATCTATGTAACCTCCTCCAGCCCCTGCAACTCTCCCTATCTCTGTCACCTCCTCCAGCCCCTACAACCCTCCCTATCTATGTAATCTCCTCCAGCCCCTACAACCCACCCTATCTATGTAACCTCCTCCAGCCCCTACAACTCTCCCTATCTCTGTCACCTCCTCCAGTCCCTACAACCCTTCCTATCTATGTAACCTCCTCCAACGCCAACAACCCTCCCTATCTTTATAACCTCCTCCAGGCCCTACAACCCTCTCTATCTCTGTAACCTCCTCCAGCCCCTACAACCCTCCCTATCTCTGCAACCTCCTCCAGCCCCTGCATCCCTCCCTATCTATGTAACTTCCTCCAGCCCCTGCAACCCTACCTATCTCTGCAACCTCTTCCAGCCCCTCCAACCCTCCCTATCTATGTAACCTCTTCCAGCCCCTACAACCCTCCCTATCTCTGTAACCTCCTCCAGCCCCTACAACCCTCCCTATCGATGTAACCTCCTCCAGCCCCTGCAACCCTCCCTATCTCTGTAACCTCCACCAGCCCCTACAACCCTCCCGATCTTTGTAACCTCCTCCAGCCCCTACAACACTGCCTATCTTTGTAACCTCCTCCAGCCCCTACAACCCCCTCTCTCTCTGTAAACTCCTCCAGCCCCTACAACCCTCCCTGTCTTTGTAACCTCCTCCAGGCCCTCCAACCCTCCCTATCTTTGTAACCTCCTCCTGCCCCTACAACCCTCCCTATCTTTGTAACCCCTCCAGCCCCTACAACCCTCCCTATCTATGCAACCTCCTCCAGCCCCTACAACCCTCCCTATCTATGTAACCTCCTCCAGCCCCTGCAACCCTCCCTATCTCTGTAACCTACCCCAGTCCCTACAACCCTCCCTATCTATGTAACCTCCTCCAGCGCCGACAACCCTCCCTATCTTTATAACCTCCTCCAGGCCCTACAATCCTCTCTGTCTCTGTAATCTCCTCCAGCCCCTACAACCCACCCTATCTATGTAACCTCCTCCAGCCCCTACAACCCTCCCTATCTTTGTAACCTCCCCCAGTCCCTACAACCCTCCCTATCTCTGTAACCTCCTCCAGCCCCTACAACCCTCCCTATCTATGTAACCTCCTCCAGCCACTACAACCCTCCCTATCTGTGTAACCTCCTCCAGCCCCGACAACCCTCCCTATCTCTGCAACCTCCTCCAGCCCCTGCATCCCTCCCTATCTATGTAACCTCCTCCAGCCCCTACAACCCTCCCTATCTCTGTAACCTGCTCCACCCATACAACCCTCCCTATCTCTGTAACCTCCTCCAGCCCCTACAACCCTCCCTATCTATGTAACTTACCCCAGTCCCTACAACCCTCCCTATCTATGTAACCTCCTCCAGCCCCTACAACCCTCCCTATCTCTGTAACCTGCTCCACCCATACAACCCTCCCTATCTCTGTAACCTCCTCCAGCCCCTACAACCCTCCCTATCTATGTAACCTACCCCAGTCCCTACAACCCTCCCTATCTATGTAACCTCCTCCAGCCCCTACAACCCTCCCTATCTTTGTAACCTCCCCCAGTCCCTACAACCCTCCCTATCTCTGTAACCTCCTCCAGCCACTACAACCCTCCCTATCTCTGTAACCTCCTCCAGCCGCTACAACCCTCCCTATCTCTGTAACCTCCTCCAGCCACTACAACCCTCCCTATCTCTGGAACCTCCTCCAGCCACTGTAACCCTCCCTATCTCTGTAACCTCCTCCAGCCACGACAACCCTCCCTATCTCTGAAACCTCCTCAAGCCCCTCCAACCCTCTCTATCTCTGTAACCTCCTACAGCCCCTCCAACCCTCCCTATCTATGTTATCTCCTCCAGCCCCCACAACCCACCCTATCTATGTAACCTCCTCCAGCCCCTACAACCCTCCCTATCTCTGTAACCTCCTCCAGTCCCTACAACCCTTCCTATCTATGTAACCTCCTCCAACGCCAACAACCCTACCTATCTCTGTAACCTCTTCCAGCCCCTCCAACCCTCCCTGTCTTTGTAACCTCCTCCAGCCGCTACAACCCTCCCTATCTATGTAACCTCCTCCAGCCCCTGCAACCCTCCCTATCTCTGTAACCTCCTCCAGCCCCTACAACCCTCCTTATCTCTATAACCTCCTCCAGCCCCTACAACCCTCCCTATCTCTGTAACCTCCTCCACCCCTACAACCCTCCCTATCTCTGTAACCTCCTCCAGTCCCTACAACCCTTCCTTATCTATGTAACCTCCTCCAGCGCCGACAACCCTCCCTATCTTAATAACCTCCTCCAGGCCCTACAACCCTCTCTTATCTATGTAACCTCCTCCAGCCCCTACAACCCTCCCTATCTATGTAACCTCCTCCAGCCCCTACAACCCTCCCTATCTTTGTAACCTCCCCCAGTCCCTACAACCCTCCCTATCTCTGTAACCTCCTCCAGCCCCTACAACCCTCCCTATCTCTGTAACCTCCTCCAGCCCCTACAACCCTCCCTATCTATGTAACCTCCTCCAGCCCCTACAACCCTCCCTTTCTCTGTAACCTCCTCCAGCCCCGACAACCCTCCCTATCTCTGCAACCTCCTCCAGCCCCTGCATCCCTCCCTATCTATGTAACCTCCTCCAGCCCCAACAACCCTCCCTATCTCTGTAACCTCCTCCAGCCCCTACAACCCTCCCTATCGATGTAACCTCCTCCAGCCCCTGCCACCCTCCCTATCTTTGTAACCTCCCCCAGTCCCTACAACCCTCCCTATCTCTGTAACCTCCTCCAGCCCCTACAACCCACCCTATCTATGTAACCTCCTCCAGCCCCTACAACCCTCCTTATCTCTGTAACCTCCTCCAGCCCCTGCAACCCTCCCTATCTCTGTAACCTCCCCCAGTCCCTACAACCCTCCCTATCTCTGCAACCTCCTCCAGCCCCTGCATCCCTCCCTATCTATGTAACCTCCTCCAGCCCCTACAACCCTCCCTATCTCTGTAACCTGCTCCACCCATACAACCCTCCCTATCTCTGTAACCTCCTCCAGCCCCTACAACCCTCCCTATCTATGTAACCTACCCCAGTCCCTACAACCCTCCCTATCTATGTAACCTCCTCCAGCCCCTACACCCCTCCCTATCTCTGTAACCTGCTCCACCCATACAACCCTCCCTATCTCTGTAACCTCTTCCAGCCCCTCCAACCCTCCCTGTCTTTGTAACCTCCTCCAGCCGCTACAACCCTCCCTATCTATGTAACCTCCTCCAGCCCCTGCAACCCTCCCTATCTCTGTAACCTCCTCCAGCCCCTACAACCCTCCTTATCTCTATAACCTCCTCCAGCCCCTGCAACCCTCCCTATCTCTGTAACCTCCTCCACCCATACAACCCTCCCTATCTCTGTAACCTCTTCCAGCCCCTCCAACCCTCCCTGTCTTTGTAACCTCCTCCAGCCGCTACAACCCTCCCTAACTATGTAACCTCCTCCAGCCCCTGCAACCCTTCCTATCTCTGTAACCTCCTCCAGCCCCTACAACCCTCCCTATCTCTGTAACCTCCTCCAGTCCCTACAACCCGTCCTATCTATGTAACCTCCTCCAGCGCCGACAACCCTCCCTATCTTAATAACCTCCTCCAGGCCCTACAACCATCTCTTATCTCTGTAATCTCGTCCAGCCCCTGCATCCCTCCCTCTCTCTGTAACCTCCTCCAGCCCCTACAACCCTCCCTATCTCTGTAACCTCCTCCAGTCCCTACAACCCGTCCTATCTATGTAACCTCCTCCAGCGCCGACAACCCTCCCTATCTTTATAACCTCCTCCAGGCCCTACAACCCTCTCTATCTCTGTAACCTCCTCCAGCCCCTACAACCCTCCCTATCTTTGTAACCTCCCCCAGTCCCTACAACCCTCCCTATCTCTGCAACCTCCTCCAGCCCCGACAACCCTCCCTATCTATGTATCCTCCTCCAGCCCCTACAACCCTCCCTTTCTCTGTAACCTCCTCCAGCCCCGACAACCCTCCCTATCTCTGCAACCTCCTCCAGCCCCTGCATCCCTCCCTATCTATGTAACCTCCTCCAGCCCCTACAACCCTCCCTATCTCTGTAACCTCCTCCAGCCCCTACAACCCTCCCTATCGATGTAACCTCCTCCAGCCCCTGCAACCCTCCCTATCTCTGTAACCTCCACCAGCCCCTACAACCCTCCCTATCTGTGTAACCTCCTCCAGCCCCTGCAACACTCCCTATCTCTGTAACCTCCTCCACCCCAACAACCCTCCCTATCTCTGTAACCTCCTCCAGCCCCTACAACCCTCCCGATCTTTGTAACCTCCTCCAGCCCCTACAACACTCCCTATCTCTGTAACCTCCTCCACCCCAACAACCCTCCCTATCTCTGTAACCTCCTCCAGCCCCTCCAACCCTCCCTGTCTTTGTAACCTCCTCCAGCCGCTACAACCCTCCCTATCTATGTAACCTCCTCCAGCCCCAGCAACCCTCCCTATCTCTGTAACCTCCTCCAGCCCCTACAACCCTCCTTATCTCTGTAACCTCCTCCAGTCCCTACAACCCTTCCTATCTATGTAACCTCCTCCAGCGCCGACAACCCTCCCTATCTTAATAACCTCCTCCAGGCCCTACAACCCTCTCTTACCTCTGTAATCTCCTCCAGCCCCTATAACCCACCCTATCTATGTAACCTCCTCCAGCCCCGACAACCCTCCCTATCTATGTAACCTCCTCCAGCCCCTACAACCCTCCCTATCTTTGTAACCTCCACCAGTCCCTACAACCCTCCCTATCTCTGTAACCTCCTCCAGCCCCTACAACCCTCCCTATCCATGTAACCTCCTCCAGCCCCGACAACCCTCCCTATCTCTGCAACCTCCTCCAGCCCCTGCATCCCTCCCTATCTATGTAACCTCCTCCAGCCCCTACAACCCTCCCTATCTCTGTAACCTCCTCCAGCCCCTACAACCCTCCCTATCTATGTAACCTCCTCCAGCCCCTGCATCCCTCCCTATCTATGTAACCTCCTCCAGCCCCTACAACCCTCCCTATCTCTGTAACCTCCTCCAGCGCCTACAACCCTCCCTATCTGTGTAACCTCCTCCAGCCCCTGCAACCCTCTCTATCTCTGCAACCTCCTCCAGCCCCTACAACCCTCCCGATCTTTGTAACCTCCTCCAGCCCCTACAACACTCCCTGTCTCTGTAACCTCCTCCACCCCAACAACCCTCCCTATCTCTGTAACCTCCTCCAGCCCCTACAACCCTCCCTATCTTTGTAACCTCCTCCAGCCCCTACAACCCCCTCTCTCTCTGTAAACTCCTCCAGCCCCTACAACCCTCCCTGTCTTTGTAACCTCCTCCAGGCCCTACAACCCTCCCTATCTTTGTAACCTCCTCCTGCCCCTACAACCCTCCCTATCTTTGTAACCTCCTCCAGCCCCTACAACCCTCCCTATCCTTGTAACCTCCTCCAGCCCCTACAACCCTCCCTATCTATGTAACCTCGTCCAGCCCCTGCAACCCTCCCTATCTCTGTAACCTCCTCCAGCCCCTACAACCCTCCCTATCTATGTAACCTCCTCCAGCCCCTGCAACCCTCCCTATCTCTGTAACCTACCCCAGTCCCTACAACCCTCCCTATCTATGTAACCTCCTCCAGCGCCGACAACCCTCCCTATCTTTATAACCTCCTCCACCCCAACAACCCTCCCTATCTCTGTAACCTCCTCCAGCCCCTACAACCCTCCCTATCTATGTAACCTCCTCCAGCCCCTACAACCCTCCCTATCTATGTAACCTCCTCCAGCCCCGTCAACCCTCCCTATCTCTGCACCCTCCTCCAGCCCCTGCATCCCTCCCTATCTATGTAACCTCCTCCAGCCCCTACAACCCTCCCTATCTCTGGAACCTCCTCCAGCCCCTACAACCCTCCCTATCTCTGTAACCTGCTCCACCCCTACAACCCTCCCTATCTCTGTAACCTCCTCCAGCCCCTACAACCCTCCCTATCTATGTAACCTACCCCAGTCCCTACAACCCTCCCTATCTATGTAACCTCCTCCAACGCCGACAACCCTCCCTATCTTTATAACCTCCTCCAGGCCTTACAACCCTCCCTATCTATGTAACCTCCTCCAGCCCCTACAACCCTCCCTATCTTTGTAACCTCCCCCAGTCCCTACAACCCTCCCTATCTCTGTAACCTCCTCCAGCCCCTACAACCCTCCCTATCTATGCAACCTCCTCCAGCCCCTACAACCCTCCCTATCTATGTCACATCCTCCAGCCCCTACAACCCTCCCTATCTTTGTAACCTCCCCCAGTCCCTACAACCCTCCCTATCTCTGTAACCTCCTCCAGCCACTACAACCCTCCCTATCTCTGTAACCTCCTCCAGCCGCTACAACCCTCCCTATCTCTGTAACCTCCTCCAGCCACTACAACCCTCCCTATCTCTGGAACCTCCTCCAGCCACTGTAACCCTCCCTATCTCTGTAATCTCCTCCAGCCCCGACAACCCTCCCTATCTCTGAAACCTCCTCAAGCCCCTCCAGCCCTCTCTATCTCTGTAACCTCCTCCTGCCCCTGCAACCCTCTCGATCTGTATAACTTCCTCCAGCCCCTACAACCCTCCCTATCTCTGCAACCTCCTCCAGCCCCTACACCCCTCCCTAACTCTGTAACCTCCTCCAGCCCCTACAACCCTCCCTATCTCTGTAACCTCCCCCAGTCCCTACAACGCTCCCTATCTTTGTAACCTCCTCCAGCGCCTACAACCCTCCCTATCTTTGTAACCTCCTCCAGCCCCTACAACCCTCCCTATCTCTGTAACCTCCTCCAAACCCTACAACCCTCCCTATCTTTGTAACCTCCCCCAGACCCTACAACCGTCCCTATCTCTGTAACCTCCTCCAGCCCCGACAACCCTTCCTATCTCTGTAACCTCCTCCAGCCCCTACAACCCTCCCTATCTATGTAACCTCCTCCAACCCCTGCCACCCTCCCTATCTCTGTAACCTACCCCAGTCCCTACAACCCTCCCTATCTATGTAACCTCCTCCAGCGCCGACAACCTTCCCTATCTTTATAACCTCCTCCAGGCCCTACAACCCTCTCTATCTCTGTAATCTCCTCCAGCCCCTACAACCCATCCTATCTCTGTAACCTCCTCCAGCCCCTACAACCCTCCCTGTCTCTGTAACCTCCTACAGCCCCTACAACCCTCCCTATCTATGTAATCTCCTCCAGCCCCTACAACCCTCCCTATCTATGTAACCTCCTCCAGCCCCTACAACCCTCCCTATCTTTGTAACCTCCCCCAGTCCCTACAACCCTCCCTGTCTCTGTAACCTCCTACAGCCCCTACAACCCTCCCTATCTATGTAATCTCCTCCAGCCCCTACAACCCACCCTATCTATGTAACCTCCTCCAGCCCCTGCAACTCTCCCTATCTCTGTCACCTCCTCCAGCCCCTACAACCCTCCCTATCTATGTAATCTCCTCCAGCCCCTACAACCCACCCTATCTATGTAACCTCCTCCAGCCCCTACAACTCTCCCTATCTCTGTCACCTCCTCCAGTCCCTACAACCCTTCCTATCTATGTAACCTCCTCCAACGCCAACAACCCTCCCTATCTTTATAACCTCCTCCAGGCCCTACAACCCTCTCTATCTCTGTAACCTCCTCCAGCCCCTACAACCCTCCCTATCTCTGCAACCTCCTCCAGCCCCTGCATCCCTCCCTATCTATGTAACTTCCTCCAGCCACTGCAACCCTCCCTATCTCTGTAACCTCCTCCAGTCCCTACAACCCTTCCTTATCTATGTAACCTCCTCCAGCGCCGACAACCCTCCCTATCTTAATAACCTCCTCCAGGCCCTACAACCCTCTCTTATCTATGTAACCTCCTCCAGCCCCTACAACCCTCCCTATCTATGTAACCTCCTCCAGCCCCTACAACCCTCCCTATCTTTGTAACCTCCCCCAGTCCCTACAACCCTCCCTATCTCTGTAACCTCCTCCAGCCCCTACAACCCTCCCTATCTCTGTAACCTCCTCCAGCCCCTACAACCCTCCCTATCTATGTAACCTCCTCCAGCCCCTACAACCCTCCCTTTCTCTGTAACCTCCTCCAGCCCCGACAATCCTCCCTATCTCTGCAACCTCCTCCAGCCCCTGCATCCCTCCCTATCTATGTAACCTCCTCCAGCCCCTACAACCCTCCCTATCTCTGTAACCTCCTCCAGCCCCTACAACCCTCCCTATCGATGTAACCTCCTCCAGCCCCTGCCACCCTCCCTATCTCTGTAACCTACCCCAGTCCCGACAACCCTCCCTATCTATGTAACCTCCTCCAGCGCCGACAACCTTCTCTATCTTTATAACCTCCTCCAGGCCCTGCAACCCTCTCTATCTCTGTAATCTCCTCCAGCCCCTACAACCCATCCTATCTATGTAACCTCCTCCAGCCCCTACAACCCTCCCTATCTATGTAACCTCCTCCAGCCCCTATAACCCTCCCTATCTTTGTAACCTCCCCCAGTCCCTACAACCCTCCCTATCTCTGTAACCTCCTCCAGCCCCTACAACCCACCCTATCTATGTAACCTCCTCCAGCCCCTACAACCCTCCCGATCTCTGTCACCTCCTCCAGCCCCTACAACCCTCCCTATCTCTGCAACCTCCTCCACCCCTACAGCCCTCCCTATCTCTGTAACCTCCTCCAGTCCCTACAACCCTTCCTATCTATGTAACCTCCTCCAACGCCAACAACCCTCCCTATCTTTATAACCTCCTCCAGGCCCTACAACCCTCTCTATCTATGTAACCTCCTCCAGCCCCTGCAACCCTCCCTATCTCTGTAACCTCTTCCAGCCCCTCCAACCCTCCCTATCTTTGTAACCTCCTCCAGCCGCTACAACCCTCCCTATCATTGTAACCTCTTCCAGCCCCTCCAACCCTCCCTATCTCTGTAACCTCCTCCAGTCCCTACAACCCTTCCTATCTATGTAACCTCCTCCAACGCCAACAACCCTCCCTATCTTTATAACCTCCTCCAGGCCCTACAACCCTCTCTATCTATGTAACCTCCTCCAGCCCCTGCAACCCTACCTATCTCTGTAACCTCTTCCAGCCCCTCCAACCCTCCCTATCTTTGTAACCTCCTCCAGCCGCTACAACCCTCCCTATCTATGTAACCTCCTCCAGCCCCTGCAACCCTCCCTATCTCTGTAAACTCCTCCAGCCCCTACAACCCTCCTTATCTCTATAACCTCCTCCAGCCCCTACAACCCTCCCAATCTATGTAACCTCCTCCAGCCCCTGCAACCCTCCCTATCTCTGTAACCTCCTCCAGCCCCTACAACCCTCCCTATCTTTGTAACCTCCTCCAGCCCCTTCAACCCTCCCTATCTCTGTAACCTCCTCCACCCCTACAACCCTCCCTATCTCTGGAACCTCCTCCAGCCCCTACAACCCTCCCTATCTATGTAACCTACCCCAGTCCCTGCAACCCTCCCTATCTATGTAACCTCCTCCAGCTCCGACAACCCCCCCTATCTTTATAATCTCCTCCAGCCCCTACAACCCACCCTATCTATGTAACCTCCTCCAGCCCCTACAACCCTCCCTATCTATGTAACCTCCTCCAGCCCCTACAACCCTCCCTATCTATGTAACCTCCTCCAGCCCCTGCAACCCTCCCTATCTCTGTAACCTCCTCCAGCCCCTACAACCCTCCCTATCTGTGTAACCTCCTCCAGCCCCTGCAACCCTCCCTATCTCTGTAACCTCCTCCAGCCCCTACAAACCCTCCCGATCTTTGTAACCTCCTCCAGCCCCTAAAACACTCCCTATCTCTGTAACCTCCTCCACCCCAACAACCCTCCCTATCTCTGTAACCTCCTCCAGCCCCTACAACCCTCCCTATCTTTGTAACCTCCTCCAGCCCCTACAACCCCCTCTCTGTAAACTCCTCCAGCCCCTACAACCCTCCCTGTCTTTGTAACCTCCTCCAGGCCCTACAACCCTCCCTATCTTTGTAACCTCCTCCTGCCCCTCCAACCCTCCCTATCTTTGAAACCTCCTCCAGCCCCTACAACCCTCCCTATCCTTGTAACCTCCTCCAGCCCCTACAACCCTCCCTATCTCTGTAACCTCCTCCAGCCCCTACAACCCTCCCTATCTCTGCAACCTCCTCCAGCCCCTACACCCCTCCCTAACTCTGTAACCTCCTCCAGCCCCTACAACCCTCCCTATCTCTGTAACCTACCCCAGTCCCTACAACGCTCCCTATCTTTGTAACCTCCTCCAGTGCCTACAAACCTCCATATCTTTGTAACCTCCTCCAGCCCCTACAACCCTCCCTATCTCTGTAACCTCCTCCAGCCCCTACAACCCTCCCTATCTCTGCAACCTCCTCCAGCCCCTGCATCCCTCCCTATCTATGTAACCTCCTCCAGCCCCTGCAACCCTACCTATCTCTGTAACCTCTTCCAGCCCCTCCAACCCTCCCTATCTTTGTAACCTCCTCCAGCCCCTGCAACCTTCCCTATCTCTGTAACCTCCTCCAGGCCCTACAACCCTCCCTATCTCTGTAATCTCCTCCAGCCCCTGCAACCCACCCTATCTATGTAACCTCCCCCAGTCCCTACAACCCTCCCTATCTCTGTAACCTCCTCCAGCCCCTACAACCCTCCCTATCTATGTAACCTCCTCCAGCCCCTACAACCCTCCCTTTCTCTGTAACCTCCTCCAGCCCCTACAACCCTCCCTATCTTTGTAACCTCCTCCAGCCCCTACAACCCTCCCTATCTCTGTAACCTCCTCCAGCCCCTACAACCCTCCCTATCGATGTAACCTCCTCCAGCCCCTGCAACCCTCCCTATCTCTGTAACCTCCTCCAGCCCCTACAACCCTCCCTATCTGTGTAACCTCCTCCAGCCCCTGCAACCCTCCCTATCTCTGCAACCTCCTCCAGCCCCTACAACCCTCCCGATCTTTGTAACCTCCTCCAGCCCCTACAACACTCCCTATCTCTGTAACCTCCTCCACCCCAACAACCCTCCCAAGCTCTGTAACCTCCTCCAGCCCCTACAACCCTCCCTATCTTTGTAACCTCCTCCAGCCCCTACAGCCCCCTCTCTCTCTGTAAACTCCTGCAGCCCCTACAACCCTCCCTGTCTTTGTAACCTCCTCCAGGCCCTACAACCCTCCCTATCTCTGTGACCTCCTCCTGCCCCTACAACCCTCCCTATCTTTGTAACCTCCTCCAGCCCCTACAACCCTCCCTATCCTTGTAACCTCCTCCAGCCCCGACAACCCTCCCTATCCATGAAACCTCCTCCAGCCCCTACAACCCTCCCTATCTCTGTAACCTCCTCCAGCCCCTACAACCCTCCCTATCTATGTAACCTCCTCCAGCCCCTGCCACCCTCCCTATCTCTGTAACCTACCCCAGTCCCTACAACACTCCCTATCTATGTAACCTCCTCCAGCGCCGACAACCTTCCCTATCTTTATAACCTCCTCCAGGCCCTAAAGCCCTCTCTATCTCTGTAATCTCCTCCAGCCCCTACAACCCACCCTATCTATGTAACCTCCTCCAGCCCCTACAACCCTCCCTGTCTATGTAACCTCCTCCAGCCCCTACAACCCTCCCTATCTTTGTAACCTCCCCCAGTCCCTACAACCCTCCCTATCTCTGTAACCTCCTACCGCCCCTACAACCCTCCCTATCTATGTAACCTCCTCCAGCCCCTACAACCCTCCCTATCTCTGTAACCTCCTCCAGCCCCGACAACCCTCCCTATCTCTGCAACCTCCTCCAGCCCCTACAACCCTCCTTATCTCTATAACCTCCTCCAGCCCCTACAACCCTCCTTATCTCTATAACCTCCTCCAGCCCCTACAACCCTCCCTATCTATGTAACCTCCTCCAGCCCCTGCAACCCTCCCTATCTCTGTAACCTCCTCCAGCCCCTACAACCCTCCCTATCTCTGTAACCTCCTCCACCCCTACAACCCTCCCTATCTCTGTAACCTCCTCCAGCCCCTACAACCCTCCCTATCTATGTAACCTCCTCCAGCGCCGACAACCCTCACTATCTTTATAACCTCCTCCAGGCCCTACAACCCTCTCTATCTCTGTAATCTCCTCCAGCCCCTACAACCCACCCTATCTATGTAACCTCCTCCAGCCCCTACAACCCTCCCTATCTTTGTAACCTCCCCCAGTCCCTACAACCCTCCCTATCTCTGTAACCTCCTCCAGCACCTACAACCCTCCCTATCTCTGTAATCTCCTCCAGCCCCTACAACCCACCCTATCTATGTAACCTCCTCCAGCCCCTACAACCCTCCCTATCTATGTAACCTCCTCCAGCCCCTACAACCCTCCCTATCTTTGTAACCTCCCCCAGTCCCTACAACCCTCCCTATCTCTGTAACCTCCTCCAGCACCTACAACCCTCCCTTTCTCTGTAACCTCCTCCAGCCCTGACAACCCTCCCTATCTCTGCTACCTCCTCCAGCCCATGCATCCCTCCCTGTCTATGTAACCTCCTCCAGCCCCTGCAACCCTCCCTATCTTTGTAACCTCCTCCAGCCCCTACAACCCTCCCTATCTCTGTAACCTCCTCCAGCCCCGACAACCCTCCCTATCGATGTAACCTCCTCCAGCCCCTGCAACCCTCCCTATCTCTGTAACCTCCTCCAGCCCCTACAACCCTTCCTATCTGTGTAACCTCCTCCAGCCCCTGCAACCCTCCCTATCTCTGTAACCTCCTCCAGCCCCTACAACCCTCCCGATCTTTGTAACCTCCTCCAGCCCCTACAACACTCCCTATCTCTGTAACCTCCTCCACCCCAACAACCCTCCCTATCTCTGTAACCTCCTCCAGCCCCTACAACCCTCCCTATCTTTGTAACCTCCTCCAGCCCCTCCAACCCCCTCTCTCTCTGGAACCTCCTCCAGCCCCTACTCCCCTCCCTATCTCTGTAACCTCTTCCAGCCCCGACAACCCTCCCTATCTATGTAACCTCGTCCAGCCCCTGCAACCCTCCCTATCTCTGTAACCTCCTCCAGCCCCTACAACCCTCCCTATCTATGTAACCTCCTCCAGCCCCTGCAACCCTCCCTATCTGTGTAACCTACCCCAGTCCCTACAACCCTCCCTATCTATGTAACCTCCTCCAGCGCCGACAACCCTCCCTATCTCTGTAACCTACCCCAGTCCCTACAATCCTCTCTATCTCTGTAATCTCCTCCAGCCCCTACGCCCCTCCCTATCTCTGTAACCTCCTCCAGCCCCTAGAACCCTCCCTATCTCTGTAACCTCCTCCACCCCTACAAACCTCCCTATCACATTAACCTCCTCCAGCCCCTACAACCCTCCCTATCTATGTAACCTCGTCCAGCCCCTGCAACCCTCCCTATCTCAGTAACCTCCTCCAGCCCCTACAACCCTCCCTATCTTTGTAACCTCCTCCAGCCCCTACAACCCTCCCTATCCTTGTAACCTCCTCCAGCCCCTGCAACCCTCCCTATCTCTGTAACCTCCTCCAGCCCTTACAACCCTCCCTATCCTTGTAACCTCCTCCAGCCCCGACAACCCTCCCTATCTTTGTAACCTCCTCCAGCCCCGACAACCCTCCCTATCTTTGTAACCTCCTCCAGCCACTACAACCCTCCCTATCCTTGTAACCACCTCCAGCCCCTACAACCCTCCCTATCTTTGTAACCTCCTCCAGCCCCTACAACCCCCTCTATCTCTGTAACCTCCTCCAGCCCCTACAACCCTCCCTATCCTTGTAACCACCTCCAGCCCTTACAACCCTCCCTATCCTTGCAACCTCCTCCAGCCCCTACAACCCTCCCTATCTCTGTAACCTCCTCCAGCCCCTCCAACCCTCCCTATCCTTGTAACCTCCTCCAGCCCCTACAATCCCCTCTATCTCTGTAACCTCCTCCAGCCCCTACAACCCTCCCTATCTCTGTAACCTCCTCCAGCCCCTACAACCCTCCCTATCTCCGTAACCTACTCCAGCCCCTACAACCCTCCCTATCCTTGTAACCTCCTCCAGACCCTACAACCCTCCCTATCTCTGTAACCTCCTCCAGCCCCTACAACCCTCCCTATCCTTGTAACCTCCTCCAGCCCCTACAACCCTCCCGATCTCTGTAACCTCCTCCAGCCCCTACAACCCTCCCTATCGCTGTAACCTCCTCCAGCCCCTACAACCCTCCCTATCTCTGTAACCTCCTCCACCCCTACAACCCTCCCTATCACATTAACCTCTCCACCCCCTACAACCCCCTCTATCTCTGTAACCTCCTTCAGCCCCTACAACCCTCCCTATCTCTGTAACCTCCTCCAGCCCCTACAACCCTCCCTATCTTTGTAACCTCCTCCAGCCCCTCCAACCCCCTCTATCTCTGTAACCTCCTCCAGCCCCTACAACCCTCCCTATCTCTGTAACCTCCTCCAGCCCCTACAACCCTCCCTATCTTTGTAACCTCCTCCAGCCCCTGTAACCCCCTCTATCTCTGTAACCTCCTCCAGCCCCTACAACCCTCCCTATCCTTGTAACCTCCTCCAGCCCCTGCAACCCTCCCTATCTCTGTAACCTCCTCCAGCCCTTACAACCCTCCCTATCCTTGTAACCTCCTCCAGCCCCGACAACCCTCCCTATCTTTGTAACCTCCTCCAGCCCCGACAACCCTCCCTATCTTTGTAACCTCCTCCAGCCCCTACAACCCTCCCTATCCTTGTAACCTCCTCCAGCCCCTACAACCCTCCCTATCTCTGTAACCTCCTCCAGCCCCTACAACCCTCCCTATCCTTGTAACCTCCTCCAGCCCCTACAATCCCCTCTATCTCTGTAACCTCCTCCAGCCCCTACAACCCTCCCTGTCTCTGTAACCTCCTCCAGCCCCTACAACCCTCCCTATCTTTGTAACCTCCTCCAGCCCCTCCAACCCCCTCTATCTCTGTAACCTCCTCCAGCCCCTACAACCCTCCCTATCTCTGTAACCTCCTCCAGCCCCTACAACCCTCCCTATCTTTGTAACCTCCTCCAGCCCCTGTAACCCCCTCTATCTCTGTAACCTCCTCCAGCCCCTACAACCCTCCCTATCCTTGTAACCTCCTCCAGCCCCTGCAACCCTCCCTATCTCTGTAACCTCCTCCAGCCCTTACAACCCTCCCTATCCTTGTAACCTCCTCCAGCCCCGACAACCCTCCCTATCTTTGTAACCTCCTCCAGCCCCGACAACCCTCCCTATCTTTGTAACCTCCTCCAGCCCTTACAACCCTCCCTATCCTTGTAACCTCCTCCAGCCCCTACAACCCTCCCTATCTCTGTAACCTCCTCCAGCCCCTACAACCCTCCCTATCCTTGTAACCTCCTCCAGCCCCTACAATCCCCTCTATCTCTGTAACCTCCTCCAGCCCCTACAACCCTCCCTATCTCTGTAACCTCCTCCAGCCCCTACAACCCTCCCTATCTCTGTAACCTCCTCCAGCCCCTACAACCCTCCCTATCCTTGTAACCTCCTCCAGCCCCTACAACCCTCCCTATCTTTGTAACCTCCTCCAGCCCCTGTAACCCCCTCTATCTCTGTAACCTCCTCCAGCCCCTACAACCCTCCCTATCCTTGTAACCTCCTCCAGCCCCTGCAACCCTCCCTGTCTCTGTAACCTCCTCCAGCCCCTACAACCCTCCCTATCCTTGTAACCTCCTCCAGCCCCTGCAACCCTCCCTGTCTCTGTAACCTCCTCCAGCCCCCTACAACTCTCTATGTGTCAGAAGGATCCCCAATGGTGAGACTCTGGAAATGATTGGTTGCTGAATGAGGGGATTGTCCTCTGAGTAGATTCGGACTCTGATCCCCAGAGTTTAGAAGAATGAGAGGTGATCCCATTGAAACATATCAAATTCTGAAGGGGGTTTGAGAGGGTCGACACGGAGAGACTGTTTCCCCCCCCCCTCCCCCCCCCGACTGGAGAGTCTCCAACACGGGGGTCACAGTCTCAGGATAAGGGGTCGGACATTTCAGACTGAGATGAGGGGGAATTTCCCCCCCCGACTGGAGAGTCTCCAACACGGGGGTCACAGTCTCAGGATAAGGGGTCGGACATTTCAGACTGAGATGAGGGGGAATTTCTTCACTGGGAGGGTTTGTGAATCTTTGGAATTCTTGACCCCAGAGAACAGTGGATCTTCAGTCGTTGAGTATGTTCCAGACTGAGATAGAGACTAAGGGAGTTTCGGGATATGGTGATATTACAGAAAGGTGAAGTAAATGTAAACAATCAGCCATGATCTTGTTGACTGGAGCTGCCTCGAGGAGAGAATGGCCTCATTCTGTTCATATTCCTTATACGCTTATTGTTGTGAAAATGATTCTGATTTTCGGTTCCATGTTTGATCTGTGGTTGGACATTCATTGCCTTATTTTCTGGAATTATCCAATAGGTGTCGGAGGATGAGGTTCTTGATCTTCTTGAGACAGTTCTGCAATCTCACATGTCCCTCCCTGCGACCAGGGCCTACGCTATCACCGCATTAATGAAACTCAGCACCCGAATTAACGACAATGTCGAGTGAGTGATCGCGAGCTCGCAATGAACAGCTGGGAACAAGTAGTTAGTACTGAAGGGAGGGCAGGGGTAATGGCAGATACAGTACGGGGTTAGATACAGAGTAAAGCTCCCTCCACACTGTCCCCCATCAAACACTCCCAGGACAGGTAGAGTACGGGGTTAGATACAGAGTAAAGCTCCCTCGACACTGTCCCCCATCAAACACTCCCAGGACAGGTACAGCACTGGGGGTTAGATACAGAGTAAAGCTCCCTCTACACTGTCCCCATCAAACACTCCCAGGACAGGTACAGCACTGGGGGTTAGATACAGAGTAAAGCTCCCTCTACACTGTCCCCATCAAACACTCCCAGGACAGGTACAGTACGGGGGTTCGATACAGAGTAAAGCTCCCTCTACACTGTCCCCATCAAACACTCCCAGGACAGGTACAGTACGGGGGTTAGATACAGAGTAAAGCTCCCTCTACACTGTCCACCATCAAACACTCCCAGGACAGGTACAGTACGGGGTTAGATACAGAGTAAAGCTCCCTCTACACTGTCCCCCATCAAACACTCCCAGGACAGGTACAGTACGGGGTTAGATACAGAGTAAAGCTCCCTCTACACTGTCCCCCATCAAACACTCCCAGGACAGGTACAGTACGGGGTTAGATACAGAGTAAAGCTCCCTCTACACTGTCCCCATCAAACACTCCCCAGGACAGGTAGAGTACGGGGTTAGATACAGAGTAAAGCTCCCTCTACACTGTCCCCATCAAACACTCCCAGGACAGGTAGAGTACGGGGTTAGATACAGAGTAAAGCTCCCTCTACACTGTCCCCATCAAACACTCCCAGGACAGGTACAGTACGGGGGTTAGATACAGAGTAAAGCTCCCTCTACACTGTCCCCATCAAACACTCCCAGGACAGGTACAGTACGGGGGTTAGATACAGAGTAAAGCTCCCTCTACACTGTCCCCATCAAACACTCCCAGGACAGGTACAGTACGGGGGTTAGATACAGAGTAAAGCTCCCTCTACACTGTCCCCATCAAACACTCCCAGGACAGGTACAGTACGGGGTTAGATACAGAGTAAAGCTCCCTCCACACTGTCCCCATCAAACATTCCCGGGACAGGTACAGTACGGGGTTAGATACAGAGTAAAACCCCTCTGCACTGTCCCCATCAAACACTCCCAGGACAGGTACAGTACGGGGTTAGATACAGAGTAAAGCTCCCTCCACACTGTCCCCATCAAACATTCCCGGGACAGGTACAGTACGGGGTTAGATACAGAGTAAAACCCCTCTGCACTGTCCCCATCAAACACTCCCAGGACAGGTACAGCACGGGGAGTTAGATACAGAGTAAAGCTCCCTCTACACTGTCCCCATCAAACACTCCCAGGACAGGTACAGTACGGGGGTTCGATACAGAGTAAAGCTCACTCTACACTGTCCCCATCAAACACTCCCAGGACAGGTACAGTACGGGGGTTAGATACAGAGTAAAGCTCCCTCTACACTGTCCACCATCAAACACTCCCAGGACAGGTACAGTACGGGGTTAGATACAGAGTAAAGCTCCCTCTACACTGTCCCCATCAAACACTCCCAGGACAGGTACAGCACTGGGGGTTAGATACAGAGTAAAGCTCCCTCTACACTGTCCCCATCAAACACTCCCAGGACAGGTACAGTACGGGGGTTCGATACAGAGTAAAGCTCCCTCTACACTGTCCCCATCAAACACTCCCAGGACAGGTACAGTACGGGGGTTAGATACAGAGTAAAGCTCCCTCTACACTGTCCACCATCAAACACTCCCAGGACAGGTACAGTACGGGGTTAGATACAGAGTAAAGCTCCCTCTACACTGTCCCCCATCAAACACTCCCAGGACAGGTACAGTACGGGGTTAGATACAGAGTAAAGCTCCCTCTACACTGTCCCCCATCAAACACTCCCAGGACAGGTACAGTACGGGGTTAGATACAGAGTAAAGCTCCCTCTACACTGTCCCCATCAAACACTCCCCAGGACAGGTAGAGTACGGGGTTAGATACAGAGTAAAGCTCCCTCTACACTGTCCCCATCAAACACTCCCAGGACAGGTAGAGTACGGGGTTAGATACAGAGTAAAGCTCCCTCTACACTGTCCCCATCAAACACTCCCAGGACAGGTACAGTACGGGGGTTAGATACAGAGTAAAGCTCCCTCTACACTGTCCCCATCAAACACTCCCAGGACAGGTACAGTACGGGGGTTAGATACAGAGTAAAGCTCCCTCTACACTGTCCCCATCAAACACTCCCAGGACAGGTACAGTACGGGGGTTAGATACAGAGTAAAGCTCCCTCTACACTGTCCCCATCAAACACTCCCAGGACAGGTACAGTACGGGGTTAGATACAGAGTAAAGCTCCCTCCACACTGTCCCCATCAAACATTCCCGGGACAGGTACAGTACGGGGTTAGATACAGAGTAAAACCCCTCTGCACTGTCCCCATCAAACACTCCCAGGACAGGTACAGTACGGGGTTAGATACAGAGTAAAGCTCCCTCCACACTGTCCCCATCAAACATTCCCGGGACAGGTACAGTACGGGGTTAGATACAGAGTAAAACCCCTCTGCACTGTCCCCATCAAACACTCCCAGGACAGGTACAGCACGGGGAGTTAGATACAGAGTAAAGCTCCCTCTACACTGTCCCCATCAAACACTCCCAGGACAGGTACAGTACGGGGGTTCGATACAGAGTAAAGCTCACTCTACACTGTCCCCATCAAACACTCCCAGGACAGGTACAGTACGGGGGTTAGATACAGAGTAAAGCTCCCTCTACACTGTCCACCATCAAACACTCCCAGGACAGGTACAGTACGGGGTTAGATACAGAGTAAAGCTCCCTCTACACTGTCCCCCATCAAACACTCCCAGGACAGGTACAGTACGGGGTTAGATACAGAGTAAAGCTCCCTCGACACTGTCCCCCATCAAACACTCCCAGGACAGGTACAGCACGGGGTTAGATACAGAGTAAAACCCCTCTACACTGTCCACATCAAACACTCCCAGGACAGGTACAGCACGGGGTTTGATACAGAGTAAAGCTCCCTCCACACTGTCCCCATCAAACACTCCCAGGACAGGTACAGTACGGGGTTAGATACAGAGTAAAGCTCCCTCTACACTGTCCCCCATCAAACACTCCCAGGACAGGTACAGTACGGGGGTTAGATACAGAGTAAAGCTCCCTCTACACTGTCCACCATCAAACACTCCCAGGACAGGTACAGTACGGGGTTAGATACAGAGTAAAGCTCCCTCTACACTGTCCCCCATCAAACACTCCCAGGACAGGTACAGTACGGGGTTAGATACAGAGTAAAGCTCCCTCGACACTGTCCCCCATCAAACACTCCCAGGACAGGTACAGTACGGGGGTAGATACAGAGTAAAGCTCCCTCTACACTGTCCACATCAAACACTCCCAGGACAGGTACAGAACAGGGGTTAGATACATAGTAAAGCTCCCTCTACACTGTCCACATCAAACACTCCCAGGACAGGTACAGTACGGGGGTTAGATACAGAGTAAAGCTCCCTCTACACTGTCCCCCATCAAACACTCCCAGGACAGGTACAGCACGGGGTTAGATACAGAGTAAAACCCCTCTACACTGTCCACATCAAACACTCCCAGGACAGGTACAGTACGGAGGTTAGATACAGAGTAAAGCTCCCTCTACACTGTCCACATCAAACACTCCCAGGACAGGTACAGTACGGGGGTTAGATACAGAGTAAAGCTCCCTCTATACTGTCCCCCATCAAACACTCCCAGGACAGGTACAGCAGTGGGTAGGAGTTGGGTGGTTTTGTGGTGGTAATGGAGAGGCTGATTGAGGTGTGGTTCAAAAGGGAAGGGGTTAGAAGCCGCGATTCAGAGGCCCCTTCAAGAACTGCCAGTTCGGCCACATATAAAGTCTAATTTTCTTGATTTTTCTCAGCTGACTGGCTTGAGGGAAGTATCTGGCCTCATGCAGGCTTCAGAATCCTCCCCCAACCACCCTCTTATTTGCAGGAAGGGGCCTCCTCGAGGACAACACTAAATGGAGTTTGGCACACAAGCACCATGTTGTGATCCACTGTGTTAGAGGTGATTCTAGGCCCCCTAACCTGTCTCGTTCTCTCTTCCCCTAATGATCCTTCTCCGCTTCTGCCCTCAGTCGGATCCGCAAGGTGGTGTCAATTTATGGAAGTTGCCTCGACGTGGAGCTCCAACAGCGGGCTGTGGAGTACAATGCCCTCTTCAAGAAATACGACCACATGAGGTGAAGGGTGTTGGGGGATGGGGGGGTGGGTGGCAGTGGGGGAGAGCTGGTCACAGGTGAGCTTGGGTACAGGGGAGTGGGTGGTCACAGAACTGGCCCTGAATCCCGGAGAGGGGAGGGAGATACAGGCCTCTCCTGTAGGCCCCAGGCCCTGTTTCTTTTTTTGTGTTTAATTCATTCCTGGGATGTGGGTGTCACTGGCCAGGCCAGCATTTATTGTCCATCCCTAATTGCCCTTGAGAAGGTGGTGGTGAGCTGCCTTCTTGAACCACTGCAGTCCATGTGGGGTAGGTACACTCACAGTGCTGTTAGGAAGGGAGTTCCAGGATTTTGACCCAGTGACAGTGAAGGAACGGCGATATAGTTCCAAGTCAGGATGGTGTGTGACTTGGAGGGGAACTTGCAGGTGGTGATGTTCCCATGTATTTGCTGCCCTTGTCCTTCTCGTTGGTAGAGGTCGCGGGTTTGGAAGGTGCTGTCTAAGGAGCCTTGGTGCATTGCTGCAGTGCATCTTGTAGATGGTACACACTGCTGCCACTGTGTGTCGGTGGTGGAGGGAGTGAATGTTTGTGGATGGGGTGCCAATCAAGCGGGCTGCTTTGTCCTGGATGGTGTCGAGCTTCTTGAGTGTTGTTGGAGCTGCTCCCATCCAGGCAAGTGGAGAGTATTCCATCACACTCCTGACTTGTGTCTTGTAGATGGTGGACAGGCTTTGGGGAGTCAGGAGGTGAGTTACTCGCCTCAGGATTCCTAGCCTCTGA